>NC_089722.1:27148641-27418757 GCF_035083965.1 Branchiostoma lanceolatum | reverse complement strand
ATACATAGTGATGTTCCGCCAAGTGCCCTATCGTTTGAATGTAAAGTTTGAACATTCTGATAAAGAGATTGCATTTTAGACCGGAGCACTGAATTGGTCTATAATGCTTTATAAGTATGGGTGGGGGCGTAACTTTGGTCAGCTATTACTCCTAACCATGAATGAGAAAGTAAAATGATTTCGTTTCCTCAAATACCCGCCAAGTGCCCTATCGTTTGAATGTAAAGTTTGAACATTCTGATAAAGAGATTGCAATTTTAGACCGGAGCACTGAATTGGTCTATAATGCTTTATAAGTATGGGTGGGGGCGTAACTTTGGTCAGCTATTACTCCCTAACCATGAATGAGAAAGTAAAATGATTTCGTTTCCTCAAATACCCGCCAAGTGCCCTATCGTTTGAATGTAAAGTTTGAACATTCTGATAAAGAGATTGCATTTTAGACCGGAGCACTGAATTGGTCTATAATGCTTTATAAGTATGGGTGGGGGCGTAACTTGGTCAGCTATTACTCCCTAACCATGAATGAGAAAGTAAAATGATTTCGTTTCTCAAATACCCGCCAAGTGCCCTATCGTTTGAATGTAAAGTTTGAACATTCTGATAAAGAGATTGCATTTTAGACCGGAGCACTGAATTGGTCTATAATGCTTTATAAGTATGGGTGGGGGCGTTACTTTGGTCAGCTATTACTCCCTAACCATGAATGAGAAGTAAAATGATTTCGTTTCCTCAAATACCCGCCAAGTGCCCTATCGTTTGAATGTAAAGTTTGAACATTCTGATAAAGAGATTGCATTTTAGACCGGAGCACTGAATTGGTCTATAATGCTTTATAAGTATGGGTGGGGGCGTAACTTTGGTCAGCTATTACTCCCTAACCATGAATGAGAAAGTAAAATGATTTCGTTTCCTCAAATACCCGCCAAGTGCCCTATCGTTTGAATGTAAAGTTTGAACATTCTGATAAAGAGATTGCATTTTAGACCGGAGCACTGAATTGGTCTATAATGCTTTATAAGTATGGGTGGGGGCGTAACTTTGGTCAGCTATTACTCCCTAACCATGAATGAGAAAGTAAAATGATTTCGTTTCCTCAAATACCCGCCAAGTGCCCTATCGTTTGAATGTAAAGTTTGAACATTCTGATAAAGAGATTGAATTTTAGACCGGAGCACTGAATTGGTCTATAATGCTTTATAAGTATGGGTGGGGGCGTAACTTTGGTCAGCTATTACTCCCTAACCATGAATGAGAAAGTAAAATGATTTCGTTTCCTCAAATACCCGCCAAGTGCCCTATCGTTTGAATGTAAAGTTTGAACATTCTGATAAAGAGATTGCATTTTAGACCGGAGCACTGAATTGGTCTATAATGCTTTATAAGTATGGTGGGGGGCGTAACTTTGGTCAGCTATTACTCCCTAACCATGAATGAGAAAGTAAAATGATTTCGTTTCCTCAAATACCCGCCAAGTGCCCTATCGTTTGAATGTAAAGTTTGAACATTCTGATAAAGAGATTGCATTTTAGACCGGAGCACTGAATTGGTCTATAATGCTTTATAAGTATGGGTGGGGGCGTAACTTTGGTCAGCTATTACTCCCTAACCATGAATGAGAAAGTAAAATGATTTCGTTTCCTCAAATACCCGCCAAGTGCCCTATCGTTTGAATGTAAAGTTTGAACATTCTGATAAAGAGATTGAATTTTAGACCGGAGCACTGAATTGGTCTATAATGCTTTATAAGTATGGGTGGGGGCGTAACTTTGGTCAGCTATTACTCCCTAACCATGAATGAGAAAGTAAAATGATTTCGTTTCCTCAAATACCCGCCAAGTGCCCTATCGTTTGAATGTAAAGTTTGAACATTCTGATAAAGAGATTGCATTTTAGACCGGAGCACTGAATTGGTCTATAATGCTTTATAAGTATGGGTGGGGGCGTAACTTTGGTCAGCTATTACTCCTAACCATGAATGAGAAAGTAAAATGATTTCGTTTCCTCAAATACCCGCCAAGTGCCCTATCGTTTGAATGTAAAGTTTGAACATTCTGATAAAGAGATTGCATTTTAGACCGGAGCACTGAATTGGTCTATAATGCTTTATAAGTATGGGTGGGGGCGTAACTTTGGTCAGCTATTACTCCCTAACCATGAATGAGAAAGTAAAATGATTTCGTTTCCTCAAATACCCGCCAAGTGCCCTATCGTTTGAATGTAAAGTTTTGAACATTCTGATAAAGAGATTGCATTTTAGACCGGAGCACTGAATTGGTCTATAATGCTTTATAAGTATGGGTGGGGGCGTAACTTTGGTCAGCTATTACTCCCTAACCATGAATGAGAAAGTAAAATGATTTCGTTTCCTCAAATACCCGCCAAGTGCCCTATCGTTTGAATGTAAAGTTTGAACATTCTGATAAAGAGATTGCATTTTAGACCGGAGCACTGAATTGGTCTATAATGCTTTATAAGTATGGGTGGGGGCGTAACTTTGGTCAGCTATTACTCCCTAACCATGAATGAGAAAGTAAAATGATTTCGTTTCCTCAAATACCCGCCAAGTGCCCTATCGTTTGAATGTAAAGTTTGAACATTCTGATAAAGAGATTGAATTTTAGACCGGAGCACTGAATTGGTCTATAATGCTTTATAAGTATGGGTGGGGGCGTAACTTTGGTCAGCTATTACTCCCTAACCATGAATGAGAAAGTAAAATGATTTCGTTTCCTCAAATACCCGCCAAGTGCCCTATCGTTTGAATGTAAAGTTTGAACATTCTGATAAAGAGATTGCATTTTAGACCGGAGCACTGAATTGGTCTATAATGCTTTATAAGTATGGGTGGGGGCGTAACTTTGGTCAGCTATTACTCCCTAACCATGAATGAGAAAGTAAAATGATTTCGTTTCCTCAAATACCCGCCAAGTGCCCTATCGTTTGAATGTAAAGTTTGAACATTCTGATAAAGAGATTGCATTTTAGACCGGAGCACTGAATTGGTCTATAATGCTTTATAAGTATGGGTGGGGGCGTAACTTTGGTCAGCTATTACTCCCTAACCATGAATGAGAAAGTAAAATGATTTCGTTTCCTCAAATACCCGCCAAGTGCCCTATCGTTTGAATGTAAAGTTTGAACATTCTGATAAAGAGATTGCATTTTAGACCGGAGCACTGAATTGGTCTATAATGCTTTATAAGTATGGGTGGGGGCGTAACTTTGGTCAGCTATTACTCCCTAACCATGAATGAGAAAGTAAAATGATTTCGTTTCCTCAAATACCCGCCAAGTGCCCTATCGTTTGAATGTAAAGTTTGAACATTCTGATAAAGAGATTGCATTTTAGACCGGAGCACTGAATTGGTCTATAATGCTTTATAAGTATGGGTGGGGGCGTAACTTTGGTCAGCTATTACTCCCTAACCATGAATGAGAAAGTAAAATGATTTCGTTTCCTCAAATACCCGCCAAGTGCCCTATCGTTTGAATGTAAAGTTTGAACATTCTGATAAAGAGATTGCATTTTAGACCGGAGCACTGAATTGGTCTATAATGCTTTATAAGTATGGGTGGGGGCGTAACTTTGGTCAGCTATTACTCCCTAACCATGAATGAGAAAGTAAAATGATTTCGTTTCCTCAAATACCCGCCAAGTGCCCTATCGTTTGAATGTAAAGTTTGAACATTCTGATAAAGAGATTGCATTTTAGACCGGAGCACTGAATTGGTCTATAATGCTTTATAAGTATGGGTGGGGGCGTAACTTTGGTCAGCTATTACTCCCTAACCATGAATGAGAAAGTAAAATGATTTCGTTTCCTCAAATACCCGCCAAGTGCCCTATCGTTTGAATGTAAAGTTTGAACATTCTGATAAAGAGATTGCATTTTAGACCGGAGCACTGAATTGGTCTATAATGCTTTATAAGTATGGGTGGGGGCGTAACTTTGGTCAGCTATTACTCCCTAACCATGAATGAGAAAGTAAAATGATTTCGTTTCCTCAAATACCCGCCAAGTGCCCTATCGTTTGAATGTAAAGTTTGAACATTCTGATAAAGAGATTGCATTTTAGACCGGAGCACTGAATTGGTCTATAATGCTTTATAAGTATGGGTGGGGGCGTAACTTTGGTCAGCTATTACTCCCTAACCATGAATGAGAAAGTAAAATGATTTCGTTTCCTCAAATACCCGCCAAGTGCCCTATCGTTTGAATGTAAAGTTTGAACATTCTGATAAAGAGATTGCATTTTAGACCGGAGCACTGAATTGGTCTATAATGCTTTATAAGTATGGGTGGGGGCGTAACTTTGGTCAGCTATTACTCCCTAACCATGAATGAGAAAGTAAAATGATTTCGTTTCCTCAAATACCCGCCAAGTGCCCTATCGTTTGAATGTAAAGTTTGAACATTCTGATAAAGAGATTGCATTTAGACCGGAGCACTGAATTGGTCTATAATGCTTTATAAGTATGGGTGGGGGCGTAACTTTGGTCAGCTATTACTCCCTAACCATGAATGAGAAAGTAAAATGATTTCGTTTCCTCAAATACCCGCCAAGTGCCCTATCGTTTGAATGTAAAGTTTGAACATTCTGATAAAGAGATTGCATTTTAGACCGGAGCACTGAATTGGTCTATAATGCTTTATAAGTATGGGTGGGGGCGTAACTTTGGTCAGCTATTACTCCCTAACCATGAATGAGAAAGTAAAATGATTTCGTTTCCTCAAATACCCGCCAAGTGCCCTATCGTTTGAATGTAAAGTTTGAACATTCTGATAAAGAGATTGCATTTTAGACCGGAGCACTGAATTGGTCTATAATGCTTTATAAGTATGGGTGGGGGCGTAACTTTGGTCAGCTATTACTCCCTAACCATGAATGAGAAAGTAAAATGATTTCGTTTCCTCAAATACCCGCCAAGTGCCCTATCGTTTGAATGTAAAGTTTGAACATTCTGATAAAGAGATTGCATTTTAGACCGGAGCACTGAATTGGTCTATAATGCTTTATAAGTATGGGTGGGGGCGTAACTTTGGTCAGCTATTACTCCCTAACCATGAATGAGAAAGTAAAATGATTTCGTTTCCTCAAATACCCGCCAAGTGCCCTATCGTTTGAATGTAAAGTTTGAACATTCTGATAAAGAGATTGCATTTTAGACCGGAGCACTGAATTGGTCTATAATGCTTTATAAGTATGGGTGGGGGCGTAACTTTGGTCAGCTATTACTCCCTAACCATGAATGAGAAAGTAAAATGATTTCGTTTCCTCAAATACCCGCCAAGTGCCCTATCGTTTGAATGTAAAGTTTGAACATTCTGATAAAGAGATTGCATTTTAGACCGGAGCACTGAATTGGTCTATAATGCTTTATAAGTATGGGTGGGGGCGTAACTTTGGTCAGCTATTACTCCCTAACCATGAATGAGAAAGTAAAATGATTTCGTTTCCTCAAATACCCGCCAAGTGCCCTATCGTTTGAATGTAAAGTTTGAACATTCTGATAAAGAGATTGCATTTTAGACCGGAGCACTGAATTGGTCTATAATGCTTTATAAGTATGGGTGGGGGCGTAACTTTGGTCAGCTATTACTCCCTAACCATGAATGAGAAAGTAAAATGATTTCGTTTCCTCAAATACCCGCCAAGTGCCCTATCGTTTGAATGTAAAGTTTGAACATTCTGATAAAGAGATTGCATTTTAGACCGGAGCACTGAATTGGTCTATAATGCTTTATAAGTATGGGTGGGGGCGTAACTTTGGTCAGCTATTACTCCCTAACCATGAATGAGAAAGTAAAATGATTTCGTTTCCTCAAATACCCGCCAAGTGCCCTATCGTTTGAATGTAAAGTTTGAACATTCTGATAAAGAGATTGCATTTTAGACCGGAGCACTGAATTGGTCTATAATGCTTTATAAGTATGGGTGGGGGCGTAACTTTGGTCAGCTATTACTCCCTAACCATGAATGAGAAAGTAAAATGATTTCGTTTCCTCAAATACCCGCCAAGTGCCCTATCGTTTGAATGTAAAGTTTGAACATTCTGATAAAGAGATTGCATTTTAGACCGGAGCACTGAATTGGTCTATAATGCTTTATAAGTATGGGTGGGGGCGTAACTTTGGTCAGCTATTACTCCCTAACCATGAATGAGAAAGTAAAATGATTTCGTTTCCTCAAATACCCGCCAAGTGCCCTATCGTTTGAATGTAAAGTTTGAACATTCTGATAAAGAGATTGCATTTTAGACCGGAGCACTGAATTGGTCTATAATGCTTTATAAGTATGGGTGGGGGCGTAACTTTGGTCAGCTATTACTCCCTAACCATGAATGAGAAAGTAAAATGATTTCGTTTCCTCAAATACCCGCCAAGTGCCCTATCGTTTGAATGTAAAGTTTGAACATTCTGATAAAGAGATTGCATTTTAGACCGGAGCACTGAATTGGTCTATAATGCTTTATAAGTATGGGTGGGGGCGTAACTTTGGTCAGCTATTACTCCCTAACCATGAATGAGAAAGTAAAATGATTTCGTTTCCTCAAATACCCGCCAAGTGCCCTATCGTTTGAATGTAAAGTTTGAACATTCTGATAAAGAGATTGCATTTTAGACCGGAGCACTGAATTGGTCTATAATGCTTTATAAGTATGGGTGGGGGCGTAACTTTGGTCAGCTATTACTCCCTAACCATGAATGAGAAAGTAAAATGATTTCGTTTCCTCAAATACCCGCCAAGTGCCCTATCGTTTGAATGTAAAGTTTGAACATTCTGATAAAGAGATTGCATTTTAGACCGGAGCACTGAATTGGTCTATAATGCTTTATAAGTATGGGTGGGGGCGTAACTTTGGTCAGCTATTACTCCCTAACCATGAATGAGAAAGTAAAATGATTTCGTTTCCTCAAATACCCGCCAAGTGCCCTATCGTTTGAATGTAAAGTTTGAACATTCTGATAAAGAGATTGCATTTTAGACCGGAGCACTGAATTGGTCTATAATGCTTTATAAGTATGGGTGGGGGCGTAACTTTGGTCAGCTATTACTCCCTAACCATGAATGAGAAAGTAAAATGATTTCGTTTCCTCAAATACCCGCCAAGTGCCCTATCGTTTGAATGTAAAGTTTGAACATTCTGATAAAGAGATTGCATTTTAGACCGGAGCACTGAATTGGTCTATAATGCTTTATAAGTATGGGTGGGGGCGTAACTTTGGTCAGCTATTACTCCCTAACCATGAATGAGAAAGTAAAATGATTTCGTTTCCTCAAATACCCGCCAAGTGCCCTATCGTTTGAATGTAAAGTTTGAACATTCTGATAAAGAGATTGCATTTTAGACCGGAGCACTGAATTGGTCTATAATGCTTTATAAGTATGGGTGGGGGCGTAACTTTGGTCAGCTATTACTCCCTAACCATGAATGAGAAAGTAAAATGATTTCGTTTCCTCAAATACCCGCCAAGTGCCCTATCGTTTGAATGTAAAGTTTGAACATTCTGATAAAGAGATTGCATTTTAGACCGGAGCACTGAATTGGTCTATAATGCTTTATAAGTATGGGTGGGGGCGTAACTTTGGTCAGCTATTACTCCCTAACCATGAATGAGAAAGTAAAATGATTTCGTTTCCTCAAATACCCGCCAAGTGCCCTATCGTTTGAATGTAAAGTTTGAACATTCTGATAAAGAGATTGCATTTTAGACCGGAGCACTGAATTGGTCTATAATGCTTTATAAGTATGGGTGGGGGCGTAACTTTGGTCAGCTATTACTCCCTAACCATGAATGAGAAAGTAAAATGATTTCGTTTCCTCAAATACCCGCCAAGTGCCCTATCGTTTGAATGTAAAGTTTGAACATTCTGATAAAGAGATTGCATTTTAGACCGGAGCACTGAATTGGTCTATAATGCTTTATAAGTATGGGTGGGGGCGTAACTTTGGTCAGCTATTACTCCCTAACCATGAATGAGAAAGTAAAATGATTTCGTTTCCTCAAATACCCGCCAAGTGCCCTATCGTTTGAATGTAAAGTTTGAACATTCTGATAAAGAGATTGCATTTTAGACCGGAGCACTGAATTGGTCTATAATGCTTTATAAGTATGGGTGGGGGCGTAACTTTGGTCAGCTATTACTCCCTAACCATGAATGAGAAAGTAAAATGATTTCGTTTCCTCAAATACCCGCCAAGTGCCCTATCGTTTGAATGTAAAGTTTGAACATTCTGATAAAGAGATTGCATTTTAGACCGGAGCACTGAATTGGTCTATAATGCTTTATAAGTATGGGTGGGGGCGTAACTTTGGTCAGCTATTACTCCCTAACCATGAATGAGAAAGTAAAATGATTTCGTTTCCTCAAATACCCGCCAAGTGCCCTATCGTTTGAATGTAAAGTTTGAACATTCTGATAAAGAGATTGCATTTTAGACCGGAGCACTGAATTGGTCTATAATGCTTTATAAGTATGGGTGGGGGCGTAACTTTGGTCAGCTATTACTCCCTAACCATGAATGAGAAAGTAAAATGATTTCGTTTCCTCAAATACCCGCCAAGTGCCCTATCGTTTGAATGTAAAGTTTGAACATTCTGATAAAGAGATTGCATTTTAGACCGGAGCACTGAATTGGTCTATAATGCTTTATAAGTATGGGTGGGGGCGTAACTTTGGTCAGCTATTACTCCCTAACCATGAATGAGAAAGTAAAATGATTTCGTTTCCTCAAATACCCGCCAAGTGCCCTATCGTTTGAATGTAAAGTTTGAACATTCTGATAAAGAGATTGCATTTTAGACCGGAGCACTGAATTGGTCTATAATGCTTTATAAGTATGGGTGGGGGCGTAACTTTGGTCAGCTATTACTCCCTAACCATGAATGAGAAAGTAAAATGATTTCGTTTCCTCAAATACCCGCCAAGTGCCCTATCGTTTGAATGTAAAGTTTGAACATTCTGATAAAGAGATTGCATTTTAGACCGGAGCACTGAATTGGTCTATAATGCTTTATAAGTATGGGTGGGGGCGTAACTTTGGTCAGCTATTACTCCCTAACCATGAATGAGAAAGTAAAATGATTTCGTTTCCTCAAATACCCGCCAAGTGCCCTATCGTTTGAATGTAAAGTTTGAACATTCTGATAAAGAGATTGCATTTTAGACCGGAGCACTGAATTGGTCTATAATGCTTTATAAGTATGGGTGGGGGCGTAACTTTGGTCAGCTATTACTCCCTAACCATGAATGAGAAAGTAAAATGATTTCGTTTCCTCAAATACCCGCCAAGTGCCCTATCGTTTGAATGTAAAGTTTGAACATTCTGATAAAGAGATTGCATTTTAGACCGGAGCACTGAATTGGTCTATAATGCTTTATAAGTATGGGTGGGGGCGTAACTTTGGTCAGCTATTACTCCCTAACCATGAATGAGAAAGTAAAATGATTTCGTTTCCTCAAATACCCGCCAAGTGCCCTATCGTTTGAATGTAAAGTTTGAACATTCTGATAAAGAGATTGCATTTTAGACCGGAGCACTGAATTGGTCTATAATGCTTTATAAGTATGGGTGGGGGCGTAACTTTGGTCAGCTATTACTCCCTAACCATGAATGAGAAAGTAAAATGATTTCGTTTCCTCAAATACCCGCCAAGTGCCCTATCGTTTGAATGTAAAGTTTGAACATTCTGATAAAGAGATTGCATTTTAGACCGGAGCACTGAATTGGTCTATAATGCTTTATAAGTATGGGTGGGGGCGTAACTTTGGTCAGCTATTACTCCCTAACCATGAATGAGAAAGTAAAATGATTTCGTTTCCTCAAATACCCGCCAAGTGCCCTATCGTTTGAATGTAAAGTTTGAACATTCTGATAAAGAGATTGCATTTTAGACCGGAGCACTGAATTGGTCTATAATGCTTTATAAGTATGGGTGGGGGCGTAACTTTGGTCAGCTATTACTCCCTAACCATGAATGAGAAAGTAAAATGATTTCGTTTCCTCAAATACCCGCCAAGTGCCCTATCGTTTGAATGTAAAGTTTGAACATTCTGATAAAGAGATTGCATTTTAGACCGGAGCACTGAATTGGTCTATAATGCTTTATAAGTATGGGTGGGGGCGTAACTTTGGTCAGCTATTACTCCCTAACCATGAATGAGAAAGTAAAATGATTTCGTTTCCTCAAATACCCGCCAAGTGCCCTATCGTTTGAATGTAAAGTTTGAACATTCTGATAAAGAGATTGCATTTTAGACCGGAGCACTGAATTGGTCTATAATGCTTTATAAGTATGGGTGGGGGCGTAACTTTGGTCAGCTATTACTCCCTAACCATGAATGAGAAAGTAAAATGATTTCGTTTCCTCAAATACCCGCCAAGTGCCCTATCGTTTGAATGTAAAGTTTGAACATTCTGATAAAGAGATTGCATTTTAGACCGGAGCACTGAATTGGTCTATAATGCTTTATAAGTATGGGTGGGGGCGTAACTTTGGTCAGCTATTACTCCCTAACCATGAATGAGAAAGTAAAATGATTTCGTTTCCTCAAATACCCGCCAAGTGCCCTATCGTTTGAATGTAAAGTTTGAACATTCTGATAAAGAGATTGCATTTTAGACCGGAGCACTGAATTGGTCTATAATGCTTTATAAGTATGGGTGGGGGCGTAACTTTGGTCAGCTATTACTCCCTAACCATGAATGAGAAAGTAAAATGATTTCGTTTCCTCAAATACCCGCCAAGAGCCCTATCGTTTGAATGTAAAGTTTGAACATTCTGATAAAGAGATTGCATTTTAGACCGGAGCACTGAATTGGTCTATAATGCTTTATAAGTATGGGTGGGGGCGTAACTTTGGTCAGCTATTACTCCCTAACCATGAATGAGAAAGTAAAATGATTTCGTTTCCTCAAATACCCGCCAAGTGCCCTATCGTTTGAATGTAAAGTTTGAACATTCTGATAAAGAGATTGCATTTTAGACCGGAGCACTGAATTGGTCTATAATGCTTTATAAGTATGGGTGGGGGCGTAACTTTGGTCAGCTATTACTCCCTAACCATGAATGAGAAAGTAAAATGATTTCGTTTCCTCAAATACCCGCCAAGTGCCCTATCGTTTGAATGTAAAGTTTGAACATTCTGATAAAGAGATTGCATTTTAGACCGGAGCACTGAATTGGTCTATAATGCTTTATAAGTATGGGTGGGGGCGTAACTTTGGTCAGCTATTACTCCCTAACCATGAATGAGAAAGTAAAATGATTTCGTTTCCTCAAATACCCGCCAAGTGCCCTATCGTTTGAATGTAAAGTTTGAACATTCTGATAAAGAGATTGCATTTTAGACCGGAGCACTGAATTGGTCTATAATGCTTTATAAGTATGGGTGGGGGCGTAACTTTGGTCAGCTATTACTCCCTAACCATGAATGAGAAAGTAAAATGATTTCGTTTCCTCAAATACCCGCCAAGTGCCCTATCGTTTGAATGTAAAGTTTGAACATTCTGATAAAGAGATTGCATTTTAGACCGGAGCACTGAATTGGTCTATAATGCTTTATAAGTATGGGTGGGGGCGTAACTTTGGTCAGCTATTACTCCCTAACCATGAATGAGAAAGTAAAATGATTTCGTTTCCTCAAATACCCGCCAAGTGCCCTATCGTTTGAATGTAAAGTTTGAACATTCTGATAAAGAGATTGCATTTTAGACCGGAGCACTGAATTGGTCTATAATGCTTTATAAGTATGGGTGGGGGCGTAACTTTGGTCAGCTATTACTCCCTAACCATGAATGAGAAAGTAAAATGATTTCGTTTCCTCAAATACCCGCCAAGTGCCCTATCGTTTGAATGTAAAGTTTGAACATTCTGATAAAGAGATTGCATTTTAGACCGGAGCACTGAATTGGTCTATAATGCTTTATAAGTATGGGTGGGGGCGTAACTTTGGTCAGCTATTACTCCCTAACCATGAATGAGAAAGTAAAATGATTTCGTTTCCTCAAATACCCGCCAAGTGCCCTATCGTTTGAATGTAAAGTTTGAACATTCTGATAAAGAGATTGCATTTTAGACCGGAGCACTGAATTGGTCTATAATGCTTTATAAGTATGGGTGGGGGCGTAACTTTGGTCAGCTATTACTCCCTAACCATGAATGAGAAAGTAAAATGATTTCGTTTCCTCAAATACCCGCCAAGTGCCCTATCGTTTGAATGTAAAGTTTGAACATTCTGATAAAGAGATTGCATTTTAGACCGGAGCACTGAATTGGTCTATAATGCTTTATAAGTATGGGTGGGGGCGTAACTTTGGTCAGCTATTACTCCCTAACCATGAATGAGAAAGTAAAATGATTTCGTTTCCTCAAATACCCGCCAAGTGCCCTATCGTTTGAATGTAAAGTTTGAACATTCTGATAAAGAGATTGCATTTTAGACCGGAGCACTGAATTGGTCTATAATGCTTTATAAGTATGGGTGGGGGCGTAACTTTGGTCAGCTATTACTCCCTAACCATGAATGAGAAAGTAAAATGATTTCGTTTCCTCAAATACCCGCCAAGTGCCCTATCGTTTGAATGTAAAGTTTGAACATTCTGATAAAGAGATTGCATTTTAGACCGGAGCACTGAATTGGTCTATAATGCTTTATAAGTATGGGTGGGGGCGTAACTTTGGTCAGCTATTACTCCCTAACCATGAATGAGAAAGTAAAATGATTTCGTTTCCTCAAATACCCGCCAAGTGCCCTATCGTTTGAATGTAAAGTTTGAACATTCTGATAAAGAGATTGCATTTTAGACCGGAGCACTGAATTGGTCTATAATGCTTTATAAGTATGGGTGGGGGCGTAACTTTGGTCAGCTATTACTCCCTAACCATGAATGAGAAAGTAAAATGATTTCGTTTCCTCAAATACCCGCCAAGTGCCCTATCGTTTGAATGTAAAGTTTGAACATTCTGATAAAGAGATTGCATTTTAGACCGGAGCACTGAATTGGTCTATAATGCTTTATAAGTATGGGTGGGGGCGTAACTTTGGTCAGCTATTACTCCCTAACCATGAATGAGAAAGTAAAATGATTTCGTTTCCTCAAATACCCGCCAAGTGCCCTATCGTTTGAATGTAAAGTTTGAACATTCTGATAAAGAGATTGCATTTTAGACCGGAGCACTGAATTGGTCTATAATGCTTTATAAGTATGGGTGGGGGCGTAACTTTGGTCAGCTATTACTCCCTAACCATGAATGAGAAAGTAAAATGATTTCGTTTCCTCAAATACCCGCCAAGTGCCCTATCGTTTGAATGTAAAGTTTGAACATTCTGATAAAGAGATTGCATTTTAGACCGGAGCACTGAATTGGTCTATAATGCTTTATAAGTATGGGTGGGGGCGTAACTTTGGTCAGCTATTACTCCCTAACCATGAATGAGAAAGTAAAATGATTTCGTTTCCTCAAATACCCGCCAAGTGCCCTATCGTTTGAATGTAAAGTTTGAACATTCTGATAAAGAGATTGCATTTTAGACCGGAGCACTGAATTGGTCTATAATGCTTTATAAGTATGGGTGGGGGCGTAACTTTGGTCAGCTATTACTCCCTAACCATGAATGAGAAAGTAAAATGATTTCGTTTCCTCAAATACCCGCCAAGTGCCCTATCGTTTGAATGTAAAGTTTGAACATTCTGATAAAGAGATTGCATTTTAGACCGGAGCACTGAATTGGTCTATAATGCTTTATAAGTATGGGTGGGGGCGTAACTTTGGTCAGCTATTACTCCCTAACCATGAATGAGAAAGTAAAATGATTTCGTTTCCTCAAATACCCGCCAAGTGCCCTATCGTTTGAATGTAAAGTTTGAACATTCTGATAAAGAGATTGCATTTTAGACCGGAGCACTGAATTGGTCTATAATGCTTTATAAGTATGGGTGGGGGCGTAACTTTGGTCAGCTATTACTCCCTAACCATGAATGAGAAAGTAAAATGATTTCGTTTCCTCAAATACCCGCCAAGTGCCCTATCGTTTGAATGTAAAGTTTGAACATTCTGATAAAGAGATTGCATTTTAGACCGGAGCACTGAATTGGTCTATAATGCTTTATAAGTATGGGTGGGGGCGTAACTTTGGTCAGCTATTACTCCCTAACCATGAATGAGAAAGTAAAATGATTTCGTTTCCTCAAATACCCGCCAAGTGCCCTATCGTTTGAATGTAAAGTTTGAACATTCTGATAAAGAGATTGCATTTTAGACCGGAGCACTGAATTGGTCTATAATGCTTTATAAGTATGGGTGGGGGCGTAACTTTGGTCAGCTATTACTCCCTAACCATGAATGAGAAAGTAAAATGATTTCGTTTCCTCAAATACCCGCCAAGTGCCCTATCGTTTGAATGTAAAGTTTGAACATTCTGATAAAGAGATTGCATTTTAGACCGGAGCACTGAATTGGTCTATAATGCTTTATAAGTATGGGTGGGGGCGTAACTTTGGTCAGCTATTACTCCCTAACCATGAATGAGAAAGTAAAATGATTTCGTTTCCTCAAATACCCGCCAAGTGCCCTATCGTTTGAATGTAAAGTTTGAACATTCTGATAAAGAGATTGCATTTTAGACCGGAGCACTGAATTGGTCTATAATGCTTTATAAGTATGGGTGGGGGCGTAACTTTGGTCAGCTATTACTCCCTAACCATGAATGAGAAAGTAAAATGATTTCGTTTCCTCAAATACCCGCCAAGTGCCCTATCGTTTGAATGTAAAGTTTGAACATTCTGATAAAGAGATTGCATTTTAGACCGGAGCACTGAATTGGTCTATAATGCTTTATAAGTATGGGTGGGGGCGTAACTTTGGTCAGCTATTACTCCCTAACCATGAATGAGAAAGTAAAATGATTTCGTTTCCTCAAATACCCGCCAAGTGCCCTATCGTTTGAATGTAAAGTTTGAACATTCTGATAAAGAGATTGCATTTTAGACCGGAGCACTGAATTGGTCTATAATGCTTTATAAGTATGGGTGGGGGCGTAACTTTGGTCAGCTATTACTCCCTAACCATGAATGAGAAAGTAAAATGATTTCGTTTCCTCAAATACCCGCCAAGTGCCCTATCGTTTGAATGTAAAGTTTGAACATTCTGATAAAGAGATTGCATTTTAGACCGGAGCACTGAATTGGTCTATAATGCTTTATAAGTATGGGTGGGGGCGTAACTTTGGTCAGCTATTACTCCCTAACCATGAATGAGAAAGTAAAATGATTTCGTTTCCTCAAATACCCGCCAAGTGCCCTATCGTTTGAATGTAAAGTTTGAACATTCTGATAAAGAGATTGCATTTTAGACCGGAGCACTGAATTGGTCTATAATGCTTTATAAGTATGGGTGGGGGCGTAACTTTGGTCAGCTATTACTCCCTAACCATGAATGAGAAAGTAAAATGATTTCGTTTCCTCAAATACCCGCCAAGTGCCCTATCGTTTGAATGTAAAGTTTGAACATTCTGATAAAGAGATTGCATTTTAGACCGGAGCACTGAATTGGTCTATAATGCTTTATAAGTATGGGTGGGGCGTAACTTTGGTCAGCTATTACTCCCTAACCATGAATGAGAAAGTAAAATGATTTCGTTTCCTCAAATACCCGCCAAGTGCCCTATCGTTTGAATGTAAAGTTTGAACATTCTGATAAGAGATTGCATTTTAGACCGGAGCACTGAATTGGTCTATAATGCTTTATAAGTATGGGTGGGGGCGTAACTTTGGTCAGCTATTACTCCCTAACCATGAATGAGAAAGTAAAATGATTTCGTTTCCTCAAATACCCGCCAAGTGCCCTATCGTTTGAATGTAAAGTTTGAACATTCTGATAAAGAGATTGCATTTTAGACCGGAGCACTGAATTGGTCTATAATGCTTTATAAGTATGGGTGGGGGCGTAACTTTGGTCAGCTATTACTCCCTAACCATGAATGAGAAAGTAAAATGATTTCGTTTCCTCAAATACCCGCCAAGTGCCCTATCGTTTGAATGTAAAGTTTGAACATTCTGATAAAGAGATTGCATTTTAGACCGGAGCACTGAATTGGTCTATAATGCTTTATAAGTATGGGTGGGGGCGTAACTTTGGTCAGCTATTACTCCCTAACCATGAATGAGAAAGTAAAATGATTTCGTTTCCTCAAATACCCGCCAAGTGCCCTATCGTTTGAATGTAAAGTTTGAACATTCTGATAAAGAGATTGCATTTTAGACCGGAGCACTGAATTGGTCTATAATGCTTTATAAGTATGGGTGGGGGCGTAACTTTGGTCAGCTATTACTCCCTAACCATGAATGAGAAAGTAAAATGATTTCGTTTCCTCAAATACCCGCCAAGTGCCCTATCGTTTGAATGTAAAGTTTGAACATTCTGATAAAGAGATTGCATTTTAGACCGGAGCACTGAATTGGTCTATAATGCTTTATAAGTATGGGTGGGGGCGTAACTTTGGTCAGCTATTACTCCCTAACCATGAATGAGAAAGTAAAATGATTTCGTTTCCTCAAATACCCGCCAAGTGCCCTATCGTTTGAATGTAAAGTTTGAACATTCTGATAAAGAGATTGCATTTTAGACCGGAGCACTGAATTGGTCTATAATGCTTTATAAGTATGGGTGGGGGCGTAACTTTGGTCAGCTATTACTCCCTAACCATGAATGAGAAAGTAAAATGATTTCGTTTCCTCAAATACCCGCCAAGTGCCCTATCGTTTGAATGTAAAGTTTGAACATTCTGATAAAGAGATTGCATTTTAGACCGGAGCACTGAATTGGTCTATAATGCTTTATAAGTATGGGTGGGGGCGTAACTTTGGTCAGCTATTACTCCCTAACCATGAATGAGAAAGTAAAATGATTTCGTTTCCTCAAATACCCGCCAAGTGCCCTATCGTTTGAATGTAAAGTTTGAACATTCTGATAAAGAGATTGCATTTTAGACCGGAGCACTGAATTGGTCTATAATGCTTTATAAGTATGGGTGGGGGCGTAACTTTGGTCAGCTATTACTCCCTAACCATGAATGAGAAAGTAAAATGATTTCGTTTCCTCAAATACCCGCCAAGTGCCCTATCGTTTGAATGTAAAGTTTGAACATTCTGATAAAGAGATTGCATTTTAGACCGGAGCACTGAATTGGTCTATAATGCTTTATAAGTATGGGTGGGGGCGTAACTTTGGTCAGCTATTACTCCCTAACCATGAATGAGAAAGTAAAATGATTTCGTTTCCTCAAATACCCGCCAAGTGCCCTATCGTTTGAATGTAAAGTTTGAACATTCTGATAAAGAGATTGCATTTTAGACCGGAGCACTGAATTGGTCTATAATGCTTTATAAGTATGGGTGGGGGCGTAACTTTGGTCAGCTATTACTCCCTAACCATGAATGAGAAAGTAAAATGATTTCGTTTCCTCAAATACCCGCCAAAGCAAGTGCCCTATCGTTTGAATGTAAAGTTTGAACATTCTGATAAAGAGATTGCATTTTAGACCGGAGCACTGAATTGGTCTATAATGCTTTATAAGTATGGGTGGGGGCGTAACTTTGGTCAGCTATTACTCCCTAACCATGAATGAGAAAGTAAAATGATTTCGTTTCCTCAAATACCCGCCAAGTGCCCTATCGTTTGAATGTAAAGTTTGAACATTCTGATAAAGAGATTGCATTTTAGACCGGAGCACTGAATTGGTCTATAATGCTTTATGAGTATGGGTGGGGGCGTAACTTTGGTCAGCTATTACTCCCTAACCATGAATGAGAAAGTAAAATGATTTCGTTTCCTCAAATACCCGCCAAGTGCCCTATCGTTTGAATGTAAAGTTTGAACATTCTGATAAAGAGATTGCATTTTAGACCGGAGCACTGAATTGGTCTATAATGCTTTATAAGTATGGGTGGGGGCGTAACTTTGGTCAGCTATTACTCCCTAACCATGAATGAGAAAGTAAAATGATTTCGTTTCCTCAAATACCCGCCAAGTGCCCTATCGTTTGAATGTAAAGTTTGAACATTCTGATAAAGAGATTGCATTTAGACCGGAGCACTGAATTGGTCTATAATGCTTTATAAGTATGGGTGGGGGCGTAACTTTGGTCAGCTATTACTCCCTAACCATGAATGAGAAAGTAAAATGATTTCGTTCCTCAAATACCCGCCAAGAGCCCTATCGTTTGAATGTAAAGTTTGAACATTCTGATAAAGAGATTGCATTTTAGACCGGAGCACTGAATTGGTCTATAATGCTTTATAAGTATGGGTGGGGGCGTAACTTTGGTCAGCTATTACTCCCTAACCATGAATGAGAAAGTAAAATGATTTCGTTTCCTCAAATACCCGCCAAGTGCCCTATCGTTTGAATGTAAAGTTTGAACATTCTGATAAAGAGATTGCATTTTAGACCGGAGCACTGAATTGGTCTATAATGCTTTATAAGTATGGGTGGGGGCGTAACTTTGGTCAGCTATTACTCCCTAACCATGAATGAGAAAGTAAAATGATTTCGTTTCCTCAAATACCCGCCAAGTGCCCTATCGTTTGAATGTAAAGTTTGAAACATTCTGATAAAGAGATTGCATTTTAGACCGGAGCACTGAATTGGTCTATAATGCTTTATAAGTATGGGTGGGGGCGTTACTTTGGTCAGCTATTACTCCCTAACCATGAATGAGAAGTAAAATGATTTCGTTTCCTCAAATACCGCCAAGTGCCCTATCGTTTGAATGTAAAGTTTGAACATTCTGATAAAGAGATTGCATTTTAGACCGGAGCACTGAATTGGTCTATAATGCTTTATAAGTATGGAGTGGGGCGTAACTTTGGTCAGCTATTACTCCCTAACCATGAATGAGAAAGTAAAATGATTTCGTTTCCTCAAATACCCGCCAAGTGCCCTATCGTTTGAATGTAAAGTTTGAACATTCTGATAAAGAGATTGCATTTTAGACCGGAGCACTGAATTGGTCTATAATGCTTTATAAGTATGGGTGGGGGGCGTAACTTTGGTCAGCTATTACTCCCTAACCATGAATGAGAAAGTAAAATGATTTCGTTTCCTCAAATACCCGCCAAGAGCCTATCGTTTGAATGTAAGTTTGAACATTCTGATAAAGAGATTGCATTTTAGACCGGAGCACTGAATTGGTCTATAATGCTTTATAAGTATGGGTGGGGGCGTAACTTTGGTCAGCTATTACTCCCTAACCATGAATGAGAAAGTAAAATGATTTCGTTTCCTCAAATACCCGCCAAGTGCCCTATCGTTTGAATGTAAAGTTTGAACATTCTGATAAAGAGATTGCATTTTAGACCGGAGCACTGAATTGGTCTATAATGCTTTATAAGTATGGGTGGGGGCGTAACTTTGGTCAGCTATTACTCCCTAACCATGAATGAGAAAGTAAAATGATTTCGTTTCCTCAAATACCCGCCAAGTGCCCTATCGTTTGAATGTAAAGTTTGAACATTCTGATAAAGAGATTGCATTTTAGACCGGAGCACTGAATTGGTCTATAATGCTTTATAAGTATGGGTGGGGGCGTAACTTTGGTCAGCTATTACTCCCTAACATGAATGAGAAAGTAAAATGATTTCGTTTCCTCAAATACCCGCCAAGTGCCCTATCGTTTGAATGTAAAGTTTGAACATTCTGATAAAGAGATTGCATTTTAGACCGGAGCACTGAATTGGTCTATAATGCTTTATAAGTATGGTGGGGGCGTAACTTTGGTCAGCTATTACTCCCTAACCATGAATGAGAAAGTAAAATGATTTCGTTTCCTCAAATACCCGCCAAGTGCCCTATCGTTTGAATGTAAAGTTTGAACATTCTGATAAAGAGATTGCATTTTAGACCGGAGCACTGAATTGGTCTATAATGCTTTATGAGTATGGGTGGGGGCGTAACTTTGGTCAGCTATTACTCCCTAACCATGAATGAGAAAGTAAAATGATTTCGTTTCCTCAAATACCCGCCAAGTGCCCTATCGTTTGAATGTAAAGTTTGAACATTCTGATAAAGAGATTGCATTTTAGACCGGAGCACTGAATTGGTCTATAATGCTTTATAAGTATGGGTGGGGGCGTAACTTTGGTCAGCTATTACTCCCTAACCATGAATGAGAAAGTAAAATGATTTCGTTTCCTCAAATACCCGCCAAGTGCCCTATCGTTTGAATGTAAAGTTTGAACATTCTGATAAAGAGATTGCATTTTAGACCGGAGCACTGAATTGGTCTATAATGCTTTATAAGTATGGGTGGGGGCGTAACTTTGGTCAGCTATTACTCCCTAACCATGAATGAGAAAGTAAAATGATTTCGTTTCCTCAAATACCCGCCAAGAGCCCTATCGTTTGAATGTAAAGTTTTGAACATTCTGATAAAGAGATTGCATTTTAGACCGGAGCACTGAATTGGTCTATAATGCTTTATAAGTATGGGTGGGGGCGTAACTTTGGTCAGCTATTACTCCCTAACCATGAATGAGAAAGTAAATGATTTCGTTTCCTCAAATACCCGCCAAGTGCCCTATCGTTTGAATGTAAAGTTTGAACATTCTGATAAAGAGATTGCATTTTAGACCGGAGCACTGAATTGGTCTATAATGCTTTATAAGTATGGGTGGGGGCGTAACTTTGGTCAGCTATTACTCCCTAACCATGAATGAGAAAGTAAAATGATTTCGTTTCCTCAAATACCCGCCAAGTGCCCTATCGTTTGAATGTAAAGTTTGAACATTCTGATAAAGAGATTGCATTTTAGACCGGAGCACTGAATTGGTCTATAATGCTTTATAAGTATGGGTGGGGGCGTAACTTTGGTCAGCTATTACTCCCTAACCATGAATGAGAAAGTAAAATGATTTCGTTTCCTCAAATACCCGCCAAGTGCCCTATCGTTTGAATGTAAAGTTTGAACATTCTGATAAAGAGATTGCATTTTAGACCGGAGCACTGAATTGGTCTATAATGCTTTATAAGTATGAGTGGGGGCGTAACTTTGGTCAGCTATTACTCCCTAACCATGAATGAGAAAGTAAAATGATTTCGTTTCCTCAAATACCCGCCAAGTGCCCTATCGTTTGAATGTAAAGTTTGAACATTCTGATAAAGAGATTGCATTTTAGACCGGAGCACTGAATTGGTCTATAATGCTTTATAAGTATGGGTGGGGGCGTAACTTTGGTCAGCTATTACTCCCTAACCATGAATGAGAAGTAAAATGATTTCGTTTCCTCAAATACCCGCCAAGTGCCCTATCGTTTGAATGTAAAGTTTGAACATTCTGATAAAGAGATTGCATTTTAGACCGGAGCACTGAATTGGTCTATAATGCTTTATAAGTATGGGTGGGGGCGTAACTTTGGTCAGCTATTACTCCCTAACCATGAATGAGAAAGTAAAATGATTTCGTTTCCTCAAATACCCGCCAAGTGCCCTATCGTTTGAATGTAAAGTTTGAACATTCTGATAAAGAGATTGCATTTTAGACCGGAGCACTGAATTGGTCTATAATGCTTTATAAGTATGGGTGGGGGCGTAACTTTGGTCAGCTATTACTCCCTAACCATGAATGAGAAAGTAAAATGATTTCGTTTCCTCAAATACCCGCCAAGTGCCCTATCGTTTGAATGTAAAGTTTGAACATTCTGATAAAGAGATTGCATTTTAGACCGGAGCACTGAATTGGTCTATAATGCTTTATAAGTATGGGTGGGGGCGTAACTTTGGTCAGCTATTACTCCCTAACCATGAATGAGAAAGTAAAATGATTTCGTTTCCTCAAATACCCGCCAAGTGCCCTATCGTTTGAATGTAAAGTTTGAACATTCTGATAAAGAGATTGCATTTTAGACCGGAGCACTGAATTGGTCTATAATGCTTTATAAGTATGGGTGGGGGCGTAACTTTGGTCAGCTATTACTCCCTAACCATGAATGAGAAAGTAAAATGATTTCGTTTCCTCAAATACCCGCCAAGTGCCCTATCGTTTGAATGTAAAGTTTGAACATTCTGATAAAGAGATTGCATTTTAGACCGGAGGCACTGAATTGGTCTATAATGCTTTATAAGTATGGGATGGGGGCGTAACTTTGGTCAGCTATTACTCCCTAACCATGAATGAGAAAGTAAAATGATTTCGTTTCCTCAAATACCCGCCAAGTGCCCTATCGTTTGAATGTAAAGTTTGAACATTCTGATAAAGAGATTGCATTTTAGACCGGAGCACTGAATTGGTCTATAATTGCTTTATAAGTATGGGTGGGGGCGTAACTTTGGTCAGCTATTACTCCCTAACCATGAATGAGAAAGTAAAATGATTTCGTTTCCTCAAATACCCGCCAAGAGCCCTATCGTTTGAATGTAAAGTTTGAACATTCTGATAAAGAGATTGCATTTTAGACCGGAGCACTGAATTGGTCTATAATGCTTTATAAGTATGGGTGGGGGCGTAACTTTGGTCAGCTATTACTCCCTAACCATGAATGAGAAAGTAAAATGATTTCGTTTCCTCAAATACCCGCCAAGTGCCCTATCGTTTGAATGTAAAGTTTGAACATTCTGATAAAGAGATTGCATTTTAGACCGGAGCACTGAATTGGTCTATAATGCTTTATAAGTATGGGTGGGGGCGTAACTTTGGTCAGCTATTACTCCCTAACCATGAATGAGAAAGTAAAATGATTTCGTTTCCTCAAATACCCGCCAAGTGCCCTATCGTTTGAATGTAAAGTTTGAACATTCTGATAAAGAGATTGCATTTTAGACCGGAGCACTGAATTGGTCTATAATGCTTTATAAGTATGGGTGGGGGCGTAACTTTGGTCAGCTATTACTCCCTAACCATGAATGAGAAAGTAAAATGATTTCGTTTCCTCAAATACCCGCCAAGTGCCCTATCGTTTGAATGTAAAGTTTGAACATTCTGATAAAGAGATTGCATTTTAGACCGGAGCACTGAATTGGTCTATAATGCTTTATAAGTATGGGTGGGGGCGTAACTTTGGTCAGCTATTACTCCCTAACCATGAATGAGAAAGTAAAATGATTTCGTTTCCTCAAATACCCGCCAAGTGCCCTATCGTTTGAATGTAAAGTTTGAACATTCTGATAAAGAGATTGCATTTTAGACCGGAGCACTGAATTGGTCTATAATGCTTTATAAGTATGGGTGGGGGCGTAACTTTGGTCAGCTATTACTCCCTAACCATGAATGAGAAAGTAAAATGATTTCGTTTCCTCAAATACCCGCCAAGTGCCCTATCGTTTGAATGTAAAGTTTGAACATTCTGATAAAGAGATTGCATTTTAGACCGGAGCACTGAATTGGTCTATAATGCTTTATAAGTATGGGTGGGGGCGTAACTTTGGTCAGCTATTACTCCCTAACCATGAATGAGAAAGTAAAATGATTTCGTTTCCTCAAATACCCGCCAAGTGCCCTATCGTTTGAATGTAAAGTTTGAACATTCTGATAAAGAGATTGCAATTTTAGACCGGAGCACTGAATTGGTCTATAATGCTTTATAAGTATGGGTGGGGGCGTAACTTTGGTCAGCTATTACTCCCTAACCATGAATGAGAAAGAAAATGATTTCGTTTCCTCAAATACCCGCCAAGTGCCCTATCGTTTGAATGTAAAGTTTGAACATTCTGATAAAGAGATTGCATTTTAGACCGGAGCACTGAATTGGTCTATAATGCTTTATAAGTATGGGTGGGGGCGTAACTTTGGTCAGCTATTACTCCCTAACCATGAATGAGAAAGTAAAATGATTTCGTTTCCTCAAATACCCGCCAAGTGCCCTATCGTTTGAATGTAAAGTTTGAACATTCTGATAAAGAGATTGCATTTTAGACCGGAGCACTGAATTGGTCTATAATGCTTTATAAGTATGGGTGGGGGGCGTAACTTTGGTCAGCTATTACTCCCTAACCATGAATGAGAAAGTAAAATGATTTCGTTTCCTCAAATACCCGCCAAGTGCCCTATCGTTTGAATGTAAAGTTTGAACATTCTGATAAAGAGATTGCATTTTAGACCGGAGCACTGAATTGGTCTATAATGCTTTATAAGTATGGGTGGGGGCGTAACTTTGGTCAGCTATTACTCCCTAACCATGAATGAGAAAGTAAAATGATTTCGTTTCCTCAAATACCCGCCAAGTGCCCTATCGTTTGAATGTAAAGTTTGAACATTCTGATAAAGAGATTGCATTTTAGACCGGAGCACTGAATTGGTCTATAATGCTTTATAAGTATGGGTGGGGGCGTAACTTTGGTCAGCTATTACTCCCTAACCATGAATGAGAAAGTAAAATGATTTCGTTTCCTCAAATACCCGCCAAGTGCCCTATCGTTTGAATGTAAAGTTTGAACATTCTGATAAAGAGATTGCATTTTAGACCGGAGCACTGAATTGGTCTATAATGCTTTATAAGTATGGGTGGGGGGCGTAACTTTGGTCAGCTATTACTCCCTAACCATGAATGAGAAAGTAAAATGATTTCGTTTCCTCAAATACCCGCCAAGTGCCCTATCGTTTGAATGTAAAGTTTGAACATTCTGATAAAGAGATTGCATTTTAGACCGGAGCACTGAATTGGTCTATAATGCTTTATAAGTATGGGTGGGGGCGTAACTTTGGTCAGCTATTACTCCCTAACCATGAATGAGAAAGTAAAATGATTTCGTTTCCTCAAATACCCGCCAAGTGCCCTATCGTTTGAATGTAAAGTTTGAACATTCTGATAAAGAGATTGCATTTAGACCGGAGCACTGAATTGGTCTATAATGCTTTATAAGTATGGGTGGGGGCGTAACTTTGGTCAGCTATTACTCCCTAACCATGAATGAGAAAGTAAAATGATTTCGTTTCCTCAAATACCCGCCAAGTGCCCTATCGTTTGAATGTAAAGTTTGAACATTCTGATAAAGAGATTGCATTTTAGACCGGAGCACTGAATTGGTCTATAATGCTTTATAAGTATGGGTGGGGGCGTAACTTTGGTCAGCTATTACTCCCTAACCATGAATGAGAAAGTAAAATGATTTCGTTTCCTCAAATACCCGCCAAGTGCCCTATCGTTTGAATGTAAAGTTTGAACATTCTGATAAAGAGATTGCATTTTAGACCGGAGCACTGAATTGGTCTATAATGCTTTATAAGTATGGGTGGGGGCGTAACTTTGGTCAGCTATTACTCCCTAACCATGAATGAGAAAGTAAAATGATTTCGTTTCCTCAAATACCCGCCAAGTGCCCTATCGTTTGAATGTAAAGTTTGAACATTCTGATAAAGAGATTGCATTTTAGACCGGAGCACTGAATTGGTCTATAATGCTTTATAAGTATGGGTGGGGGCGTTACTTTGGTCAGCTATTACTCCCTAACCATGAATGAGAAAGTAAAATGATTTCGTTTCCTCAAATACCCGCCAAGTGCCCTATCGTTTGAATGTAAAGTTTGAACATTCTGATAAAGAGATTGCATTTTAGACCGGAGCACTGAATTGGTCTATAATGCTTTATAAGTATGAGTGGGGGCGTAACTTTGGTCAGCTATTACTCCCTAACCATGAATGAGAAAGTAAAATGATTTCGTTTCCTCAAATACCCGCCAAGTGCCCTATCGTTTGAATGTAAAGTTTGAACATTCTGATAAAGAGATTGCATTTTAGACCGGAGCACTGAATTGGTCTATAATGCTTTATAAGTATGGGTGGGGGCGTAACTTTGGTCAGCTATTACTCCCTAACCATGAATGAGAAAGTAAAATGATTTCGTTTCCTCAAATACCCGCCAAGAGCCCTATCGTTTGAATGTAAAGTTTGAACATTCTGATAAAGAGATTGCATTTTAGACCGGAGCACTGAATTGGTCTATAATGCTTTATAAGTATGGGTGGGGGCGTAACTTTGGTCAGCTATTACTCCCTAACCATGAATGAGAAAGTAAAATGATTTCGTTTCCTCAAATACCCGCCAAGTGCCCTATCGTTTGAATGTAAAGTTTGAACATTCTGATAAAGAGATTGCATTTTAGACCGGAGCACTGAATTGGTCTATAATGCTTTATAAGTATGGGTGGGGGCGTAACTTTGGTCAGCTATTACTCCCTAACCATGAATGAGAAAGTAAAATGATTTCGTTTCCTCAAATACCCGCCAAGTGCCCTATCGTTTGAATGTAAAGTTTGAACATTCTGATAAAGAGATTGCATTTTAGACCGGAGCACTGAATTGGTCTATAATGCTTTATAAGTATGGGTGGGGGCGTTACTTTGGTCAGCTATTACTCCCTAACCATGAATGAGAAAGTAAAATGATTTCGTTTCCTCAAATACCCGCCAAGTGCCCTATCGTTTGAATGTAAAGTTTGAACATTCTGATAAAGAGATTGCATTTTAGACCGGAGCACTGAATTGGTCTATAATGCTTTATAAGTATGAGTGGGGGCGTAACTTTGGTCAGCTATTACTCCCTAACCATGAATGAGAAAGTAAAATGATTTCGTTTCCTCAAATACCCGCCAAGTGCCCTATCGTTTGAATGTAAAGTTTGAACATTCTGATAAAGAGATTGCATTTTAGACCGGAGCACTGAATTGGTCTATAATGCTTTATAAGTATGGGTGGGGGCGTAACTTTGGTCAGCTATTACTCCCTAACCATGAATGAGAAAGTAAAATGATTTCGTTTCCTCAAATACCCGCCAAGTGCCCTATCGTTTGAATGTAAAGTTTGAACATTCTGATAAAGAGATTGAATTTTAGACCGGAGCACTGAATTGGTCTATAATGTTTTTCCTCAAATACCCGCCAAGTGCCCTTTCTAATCGGCGCAACCCCTACGAATCCGGCCTTGTTTACAAAAATTACCCTTTGACCCCCTTCTTTACCTGATAATCACACAAAAACAGCAACTTTTGCAGGCCTACAGAAACCACAAACATGAATGAAAGTCTGATTTTTCAACTTGATAAGAAGGAAGAAACCCTTACCTGTAAAATCCAGCTCAAAAATATCAACATATCTTGAAAAAAGCCCCTTTACAGCTACCATTACCAAAGGGTACCAAAACCTATTTCCATGGGCTAAAAGTTGGCCTTCTGCGCCTGCGTCGATTACTGGTGTCTCGCCTGTACTGTGAAACTCTACAGATGAGTAGACCCAGCCCATGGTTTAGTCTTCATGAAATGCAATACTAGTATTTCTTATGTTTCAAAGCAGTTTCGACTAACGTTAGACGTTTTGAAATAGTGGTTACACGTTCTGAGAAAAACGGTGTACATTGATTGTACCTTGCTTGTCCCGACTTTGCCTGAAAGTCGATGATGATGTATACAAGTTAAGACTTCACATCGAATACGTATTGCATTGCACTAACTGCATATTCAAAACGGCTAGGGCCCGAGTTCGATCCTAGAGGTTGACTCCAGCTCGGACATGTTGTAAGGGATTGCATTCGTCATTTCGGATGGTGACATAAAGCCGGCGGCCCCGTGTATGAGGAAGCTTCAGGCATTGGCCTCAAGCGTCAAACCTCTTCACGTAAAAGACTTGAAAAGGCATCATGCTTCACCTCAAATGAGGATGCCTTGAAACGAAAATAAGCTCGCTCCTAAAGCTTAAACTAGTTAAAAACGCTTTCATAAATGACTTTCGCATAATCACCCAGTCCAATCTTTTTTTTAAATCTACCTCCGGCAACAATGGACTCTTCCAGTGACATACCCATGTAAAATGGACCCCTAGTAAAAACACTTTTTCAGACTTTTGCCTAAAATCACCCCAGTCCGAAACAGAATATAAAAAAGTAACCCCCTGTGTGAGAATGGAGTCTTCTAGCGGCAACTTCAGTTAAAATGGAACAGTTTATTAACACGTCCACTCAAATATGGACTCTTGCTTAGTCATCCCCTTCCAAAATATATATTTTTTTAAATCCACCACCCCCGTGCGAGAATTGAGTCTTCTATTGGTCTTCGAAAAATTAGCCAATCCCGCACGATAATGGACTGTTCCGGCATCTTCCCCATGTAAATTGGACCAGACCTAATGATAGATTTTGCTTAATGTCCCTAGTCATGACCCCCTAGCCTTTACCGAAAGGGGAAAGGTTAAGTTTTTGGTCTGCATAAATTATTCAAATGAGGGCATCTTTACTATTACTCACAATCTGTTGTATTCACCTTTCCTAAATAGCTACTGACACCTCTAACACGACCCCCTAGCATTAATCGAAAGGCAAATATTATGTTTCTGTCTGCATACATTATTCAAATGAGGGCATCTTTACTATTACGCACATTCCGTTGTATTCACATTTTCTAAAAGATACCCACACCTCTAATATGACCCATAGCCTTTACCGAAAGGCAAATATTAAGTTTCTGTCTGAATAAATTATGAAAATGAGGACATCTTTACTACTACGCCTATAGCGTTGTATTCACTTTCTGAAAGACACCCACACCTCTAATATGACCCCCTAGTATTTACAGAAAGGCAAATATTAAGTTTCTGTCTGCATAAATTATTTAAATGAGGGTACCTTTACTATTCCGCACATTCTGTTGTAATCACCTTTCCTAAAGCTAATTACACCTCTAATATGACCCCCAGCATTAACCGAAAGGCAAATATTGAGTTTCTGTCTGCATAAATTATGCAAATGAGGACATCTTTACTATTACGCATATTGCATTGTATTCACCTTTTCTGAAAGACACCCACACCTCTAATATGACCCCTAGTATTTACAGAAAGGCAAATATTAAGTTTCTGTCTGCATAAATTATGCAAATGAGGGTACCTTTACTATTCCGCACATTCTGTTGTAATCACCTTTCCTAAAGCTAGTTACACCTCTAATGTGACCCCCAGCATTAACCGAAAGGCAAATATTAAGTTTCTGTCTGCATAAATTATGCAAATGAGGGCATATTAACTATTACGCACATTGCATTGTATTCACCTTTCCTAAATAGCTACTGACACCTCTAACACGACCCCCCAGCATTAATCGAAAGGCAAATATTAAGTTTCTGTCTGCATACATTATTCAAATGAGGGCATCTTTACTATTACGCACATTCCGTTGTATTCACATTTTCTAAAAGATACCCACACCTCTAATATGACCCCATAGCCTTTACCGAAAGGCAAATATTAAGTTTCTGTCTGAATAAATTATGAAAATGAGGACATCTTTACTACTACGCCTATAGCGTTGTATTCACCTTTTCTGAAAGATACCCACACCTCTAATATGACCCCCTAGTATTTACAGAAAGGCAAATATTAAGTTTCTGTCTGCATAAATTATGAAAATGAGGGTACCTTTACTATTCCGCACATTCTGTTGTAATCACCTTTCCTAAAGCTAATTACACCTCTAATATGACCCCCCAGCATTAACCGAAAGGCAAATATTAAGTTTCTGTCTGCACAGATTATGCAAATGAGGACATCTTTACTATTACACATATTGCATTGTATTCACCTTTTCTGAAAGACACCCACACCTCTAATATGACCCCCTAGTATTTACCGAAAGACAAATGTTAAGTTTCTGTCTGAATAAATCATGCAAATGAGGGCATCTTTACTATTACGCACATCCCGTTGTATTCAACTTTCCTAAATAGCTACTGACACCTCTAACATGACCCCCTAGCATTAATCGAAAGGCAAATATTATGTTTCTGTCTGCATAAATTATGCAAATGAGGGCATCTTTTCTATTACGCACATTCCGTTGTATTCACATTTTCTAAAAGAAACCCACACCTCTAATATGACCCCCTAGCCTTTACCGAAAGGCAAATATTAAGTTTCTGTCTTAATAAATTATGAAAATGAGGACATCTTTACTACTAAGCCTATAGCGTTGTATTCACCTTTTCTGAAAGACACCCACACCTCTAATATGACCCCCTAGTATTTACAGAAAGGCAAATATTAAGTTTCTGTCTGCATAAATTATTTAAATGAGGGTACCTTTACTATTCCGCACATTCTGTTGTAATTACCTTTCCTAAAGCTAATTACACCTCTAATATGACCCCCCAGCATTAACCGAAAGGCAAATATTGAGTTTCTGTTTGCATAAATTATGCAAATGAAGACATCTTTACTATTACGCATATTGCATTGTATTCACCTTTTCTGAAAGACACCCACACCTCTAATATGACCCCTAGTATTTACAGAAAGGCAAATATTAAGTTTCTGTCTGCATAAATTATTTAAATGAGGGTACCTTTACTATTCCGCACATTCTGTTGTAATCACCGTTCCTAAAGCTAGTTACACCTCTAATATGACCACCAGCATTAACCGAAAGGCAAATATTAAGTTTCTGTCTGCATAAATTATGCAAATGAGGGCATCTTTACTATTACGCACATTGCATTGTATTCACCTTTCCTAAATAGCTACTGACACCTCTAACACGACCCCCTAGCATTAATCGAAAGGCAAATATTAAGTTTCTGTCTGCATACATTATTCAAATGAGGGCATCTTTACTATTACGCACATTCCGTTGTATTCACATTTTCTAAAAGATACCCACACCTCTAATATGACCCCATAGCCTTTACCGAAAGGCAAATATTAAGTTTCTGTCTGAATAAATTATGAAAATGAGGACATCTTTACTACTACGCCTATAGCGTTGTATTCACCTTTTCTGAAAGATACCCACACCTCTAATATGACCCCCTAGTATTTACAGAAAGGCAAATATTAAGTTTCTGTCTGCATAGATTATGAAAATGAGGGTACCTTTACTATTCCGCACATTCTGTTGTAATCACCTTTCCTAAAGCTAATTACACCTCTAATATGACCCCCCAGCATTAACCGAAAGGCAAATATTAAGTTTCTGTCTGCACAGATTATGCAAATGAGGACATCTTTACTATAACGCATATTGCATTGTATTCACCTTTTCTGAAAGACACCCACACCTCTAATATGACCCCCTAGTATTTACCGAAAGACAAATATTAAGTTTCTGTCTGAATAAATTATGCAAATGAGGGCATCTTTACTATTACGCACATCCCGTTGTATTCAACTTTCCTAAATAGCTACTGACACCTCTAACATGACCCCCTAGCATTAATCGAAAGGCAAATATTAAGTTTCTGTCTGCATAAATTATGCAAATGAGGGCATCTTTACTATTACGCACATTCCGTTGTATTCACATTTTCTAAAAGAAACCCACACCTCTAATATGACCCCCTAGCCTTTACCGAAAGGCAAATATTAAGTTTCTGTCTGAATAAATTATGAAAATGAGGACATCTTTACTATTACGCCTATAGCGTTGTATTCACCTTTTCTGAAAGATACCCACACCTCTAATATGACCCCCTAGTATTTACAGAAAGGCAAATATTAAGTTTCTGTCTGAATAAATTATGCAAATGAGGGCATCTTTACTATTCCACACATTTCGTTGTATTCACCTTTCCTAAAGCTGCTTACACCTCTAATATGACCCCCTAGCATTAACCGAAAGGCAAATATTAAGTTTCTGTCTGCATAAATTATTTAAATGAGGGCATCTTTACAATTACGCACATTTCGTTGTATTCTCCTTTTCTAAAAGATACCCACACCTCCAATATGACCCCATAGTATTTACAAAAAGACAAATATTAAGTTTCTGTCTGCATAAACATTTAAATGAGGGCATCTTTACTATTACGCACATCCGTTGGTGAGTTTGCTGGACTTTCTATTCAAGTCAACCTCAGTGCCAAACTCTGTTTGCACACTGGTCACGACAGACCTATCTAAAGCCTTCGACAGGATAGATCACCCTACGGCAATCAGATGTATGCTAGACCTTGGAGTTCGCCCAGCCCTGATACCATGGATTAGCAGCTTCATCACGGACCGTCGACAAAGAGTCTGCTACCAAGGCAAAAGCTCGGACTGGCTGTACCTCACTTGTGGCGTTGCACAAGGCACGATACTTGGACCTATAATTTTCTTATCAGTGATCGACAGTGCACTGCGTGACGTCATCAACCGCTGGAAGTATGTTGACGACATGAACCTTGCCCTGACAAGAACCATCCGTCAACAACGACTCCTACAACCAACACTGAACAACTTGAACAACTGGACTGACGACCACAAAATGAGAATGAATCCAAAAAAATGTAAAGCTATGCAAATTTGTTTCTCCAAGTCCCCACCTCATCCGGAACCACTCAGTATTAATGGACAACCCCTGCTGTATGTATCACATTTCAAAGTACTCGGCCTAACTGTACAAGACGACTTGAAATGGGAACTACAGGTTAATAGCATGGTATCATCCGCCAACAAGAAACTGTTCCTGCTTCGCCGCCTCAAGCGTTTTGGCGTGTCCGTCCCAGACCTTAAGTCAGTCTACGCGTCGTACGTGAGACCTGCACTCGAGTATGCGGCACCGGCATGGCACTCTTCACTGACAAGCGAACAGTCAGCAAAACTCGAGAGAATCCAAAAAAGAGCATGCAGGGTCATCCTCGGAACACTATACATAGGCTACACCTCTGCCCTGTCCACACTAGAACTAGACACCCTGGCTGACCGTCGGACCTCCATCTGTACCACCTTTGCCCACTCACTTCTACGATCGGACTTCCGCGACTGGCTCCCTCCATCCCGACAACACATCACAGGACGTACAACGCGCAGTTCCTCGAAACTAGACATTCCACTGTGCCGAACAAATAGACACAAAAACTCTCCCATACCATATCTTGTACAACTATTGAACACCTGACTAGACCATTGAACTCGATATTATCGATATTATCTTACATGTACGCAATTACGCTCTATATTGATGTTTTTAACAGACGAGTATGAAGAATTCATGTGAATACGCATACGAGAAAAAATGACATCTAGTGATAAAATGATACGTTTGTGTTTTGAAAGATAAGTTTTAATGTTATGGACCGAAAATGGAGCCAACATGTAAATACAACAAAATTCAGGCTTGTTTGAGCCTGCAGGCTGTGTGAATAAAGATCAATTCAATTCAATTCAAATCCCGTTGTATTCACCTTTCCTGAAAGATACCCACACCTCTAATATGACCCCCTAGTATTTACAGAAAGGCAAATATTAAGTTTCTGTCTGAATAAATTATGAAAATGAGGGTACCTTTACTATTCCGCACATTCTGTTGTAATCACCTTTCCTAAAGCTAATTACACCTCTAATATGACCCCCCAGCATTAACCGAAAGGCAAATGTTAAGTTTCTGTCTGCATAGATTATGCAAATGAGGACATCTTTACTATTACGAATATTGCATTGTATTCACCTTTTCTGAAAGACACCCACACCTCTAATATGACCCCATAGTATTTCCCGAAAGACAAATATTAAGTTTCTGTCTGCATAAATTATGCAAATGAGGGCATCTTTACTATTACGCACATTCCGTTGTATTCACATTTTCTAAAAGAAACCCACACCTCTAATATGACCCCCTAGCCTTTACCGAAAGGCAAATATTAAGTTTCTGTCTGAATAAATTATGAAAATGAGGAAATATTTACTATTACGCCTATAGCGTTGTATTCACCTTTTCTGAAAGATACCCACACCTCTAATATGACCCCCTAGCCTTTACAGAAAGGCAAATATTAAGTTTCTGTCTGCATAAATTATTCAAATGAGGGCATGTTTACTATTACGCACATTTCGTTGTATTCTCCTTTTCTAAAAGATACCCACACCTCTAATATGACCCCATAGTATTAACAGAAAGACAAATATTAAGTTTCTGTCTGCATAAATATTTAAATGAGGGCATCTTTACTATTACGCACATTCCGTTGTATTCACATTTTCTAAAAGATACCCACACCTCTAATATGACCCCCTAGCATTAACCGAAAGGCAAATATTAAGTTTTTGTCTGAATAAATTATGCAAATCAGGACATATTTACTATCTCGCCTATTGCGTTGTATTCTCCTTTTCTAAAAGATACCCACACCTCTAATATGACCCCCTAGCTTTTACTGAAAGGCAAATATTAAGTTTCTGTCTGCATAAATTTTGCAAATGAGGGCACCTTTACTATTACGCATATTGAGTTGTGTTCACTTTTTCTGAAAGATACCCACACCTCTAATATGACCCCCTAGCATTAACCGAAAGGCAAATATTAAGTTTCTGTCTGAATAAATTATGCAAATGAGGACATATTTACTATTTCGCCTATTGCGTTGTATTCACCTTTTCTAAAAGATACCCACACCTCTAACATGACCCCCTAGCTTTTACCGAAAGGCAAATATTAAGTTTCTGTCTGAATAAATTATTCCAATGAGGGCATCTTCATTATTTCGGTATTCACATTTTCTAAAAGATACCCACACCTCTTATATGACCCCCTAGCCTTTACCAAAAGAGAGAAATATTAAGTTTCTGTCTGCATGAATTATTCAAATGAGGGCATCTTTACTATTACGCATATTCCGTTGTATTCACCTGATAAAGAGCGACTTGTCTTTACTTTTGTGTGTTTTGGTGTCTTTTAAATCATGCTTCTACGTATATTTTATTCTATTGCAACTATGAAAATAAGGTAAGTCTCACACAAATATGATTTTGGTCGCTGTACGTTCGCTTAGCGATCGCCGTCTAGTAGAAATAAGGCATCAACGAAATCCAAAATGTCGGGGGAAATATTGGTAATACGCGTCTGGGACATGTCCGCCCGTCAGGAAATTATGAGGATGCCATCCATTTAATCAAATCAACACTGCCTAAGCCAGAATGTCACGAAACAGCCCCGGTGTCTGACACACTCTGCTACTAGGAAATATCAATTATTTGGCCTTGGCATATGTTTGCTGCCAACCCCCACCTCCCACCCCCATACTTCCTGAAGAAACGTTATACCCATCACGTCCGGCTGCCGAGTGTAATGGAGTGTCTGGGTTCATCCACAGGTCCTCCCCAAAGCTGCACCTGGCTTCACGGAGGTATAAACAATTTGAAGTTAGAACCATTGAATTCCCCTCGGGCCAAGGAGAGTCAACCATATGATGGAGCGATATATATCTACTGTAATGGTGCAAATGTGGTGTGCACACACAACAAGTTTGTATTTTAACAAGGCTAGATAGTTACGAAGGAATGGCCCAACCCACGTGGCCTTGGGACTTGTGCCAAGTCGTCGACGTCGTATAAGAAGAGATTTATAGAAGAATAATCATGTCGCAAATTATCCGACGTAAGTCTATGTGGTATCAGGTCAAAGAGGCTATTGATACCAATCAGTCTCTAACGGTACAGATTGGCAGGTTTCAACTTCTTAGTGTGACTGTCCCTGCCATGATGAAGTGCTCTGCCGTTTACATATTCCCATGGTGCAACAGTGTACATGTGTGTTGTAGTAAGTGGCTAGTGCAGCTAGGCTCGTTTTTCGACTAGTCAAGGCCGCCTGGTCACTGAACCTTGAACTATATGCACATGCTGTGCAACTTTCCCATAACCCCTGAGGTCAGCTTTATCAACTCTGGAGTTTCAAGTCTGCAAACAATATAACTCAAGGGACCGGCTGGGATGGTGTGTGAAGAAAGGTTTTGATTGGATATTTGCAACGTGGTATCGTTAAAAAAAGCGACGATTGGCTGTTGAGATACCTGACAATACCATATTCGGAGCAAGGAAGTGATGATACAGGAGATTAACACGTCCCTCTCCTAATTCACATGCATCGGCTCCGTCGTCAATACCAGTCTTTACTTGGACAACGGGGGGGGGGGGGAGAAACTGCGCGGTCACTCCCGTCTCAACAATCGCAACTCCAAACTGTATATCAAGACGATGATGGTACATTCGTATAGTGTACGAAGCATTTCACGCCAGGTGCACCTGCCGTATCCAGTGGAAGGAAAAAGTGACACCGAAGTGCTGCCTCCCAACACGACTTCGCTGGCTTGGCCACGTCCTTAGGACGGAGTGTGCTCGAATCCCCAAACACCAACCTTTGGAGGAAAAACAAACAGTGGACGGCTACGTATACTGCTGGGGTTTCAAGACGCAACAGGACTTCAATACGAAGTAAGTTGGAATCACCGATCCAGCTGGAGATGAACACAGTCAAATAAAATAAGGACTGAGAAGCAGACAACCTCGTCCAGTCAGAGCTCACAAGCCGCCTTGTCACCGACTGATCCTCGACCTTCCCGGCCCAGCCATGATGACTCAGCCCAGAAGGCATCAAGCAGTACAAATTTAGCGGACACAACCATTCTACTCTCATGACCAGGGTAAGTCAACTTCAACATTAAACTGACAGTTTGATTATTTGTAGGGGATGTGGAGATGTAGGTGTAAGTTTCAATGCGCGGAATCAGAGTAAGGTGTGGGGGTGTTTCTGCTTCTGTCAATAAAGGTTTCTACTTCTGTCAAGAAAACAAGTATTTGTAAGGGTGACTGCTCTTTTTCCCTAGATGCCAGGGATGACATATTGGAGGTGTAAATAGCTTAGACAAGGGTAAATACAACAGTATATGCATTATTGTAATTAGGTCCTCATTTCCATAATATATGGTAAAACGTATTTTTTTCTTACAATAAATGCTACGGATGTCATATTGGATGTTTAGGTATAGTACTTAAGGCGCAATACCTGAGTGACGTGTGAGGGGTGTTTCAATTCTTCTCCTGACAAAAAAGCTTCTACTTCTGTAAAAAAAAAAACTATTTGTAGGGTGACTGCTCTATTTTAATCACTATAAGTATAAATGCTAGGGATGACATATTGAGGGTGTAGATATCTTTAGGATAGGTATAAACAACAAAATGTGCATTATCATCATTAGCTCCCTATCTGCATAATATATGGAGAAACTTTTTCTACAATAAATGCTACGGATGTCACATTTTTAGCCTTATTTGCATAATTCATGCAGAAACGTCACATTTCCCATACGATTAACGCTACTGATGTCATATAAGAGATGAAGTTAGGTAAATGCAATGCAATGTGTCTTATGCTTCTGCCGGGACCTTATTTGCATAACTAATGCAGAAGTTTCATATTTCCCTTAAAGATAAATGCTATCGTTGGCATACTGGAGGGGTAGCTAGCTTTAGCACAAACTTCATATTTCTTTTGTGGTCAATGGTAGGGATTTCCTAACAGAGATGTGGGCAGCTTAAGAACATGTTGAAACAACGAAATGTGTTGTGCTAATGTGGAACTTATTTGCATAAATGACTCAATGCAAAAACTTTCGTGGTCGATGGTAGGAATTTCCGAATAGAGATGTAGGCAGCTTTAGAGCATGTGAATACAATGAAATCTGTCTATATAATGCTAATGTGGACATTATTTGCGTTATCAATGCAATAACGTCATATTTCTTTTGAGGTCAATGGTAGCGATTTTCTATTGGAGATATAAGTAGCTTTTAAAAAAGAGAATACAACAGAATGTGTGCTACGCTAATGTTGGCCTCATTTGCATAATTCATGCAGAAACTTCACATTCCCCATACGGTAAACGCTACTGATGTCATATAAGAAAAGAAGTAAATTAAAGTGTCTTATGCTTCTGTCGGTACCTTATTTGCATAATTGGTGCAGAAGTCTAATATTTCCCTAAAGATACATGCTATGGATGTCATACTGGAGGGGTCGGTAGCTTTAGGAAATGTGGACATTGTTTTCATAATCAATACAAAAACTTCATATTTCCTTTGTGGCCAATGCAAATTACATTAAAATAACATTACTAACCCGCTGCTTTGAAAGGTCAATGCCAAGATTGCAATAGTTTTGATATTCCAATAGGTTAGAGTGTTCAGGTTGATATGTGTGTACGTTCTTTCTCGATCCCTGCACAGACCACCGGTAAGAGCCATGACTACAATGTGTCCCTGGCACCCGTTACCCACTAGGGAGGAACAAGCTGGCCATACCTCACACAGACTTATATCGCAGCAGGGGAAGTCGCCGGAGACCTTTCACTGGGAGCCAGTGAGACGAGCTTTATCCCCGAGGGAACCGGAAAGGACATGTGCCTTGCAACGTTGGGACCGATTCAACGTCCCCTGAAGGAGGAAGGCCACGTAGGGGATATGCCAGACCAGGATGAGAGCCGTGTGCAGCCAGATGAATGCGAGTGTTACAACCAGAGAAAACCTGACACGATTTAGAGAATTCACGGACTGACGTACACATGTTGTCCACGTTATTAGATTTAAAAGAATACATATTGTCTATTCTATTGTGTATTTTAGTAGTGGCTGATTTTGCATGTATATCAAAGAACATACACGTTAGGTATTTAACCTCGCCAATGACAGTTCGAATCAAACCCGATGTATGAATGCTGGCCGGCCCCATACAAATATATATGCAAGTTGCAGTAACATTTCACACTGTCACACCATACCAAACTTGGAACGATAACTGTAAATTAGCATGTTATTTTGTGCGATAATCATTATCCTTTGATGGTTATTCGTTTGTTGAAGTGAAGTTCAACAGGGAGATAAAGTAACCAATGTTGTGTGGGCATACAGTTGTTAAGCTGTCTATGAGGTAAGACAGAATATGAAGACAAAGGGATTTTTAAGGTAAGAAAGTTCGGTTCCGGAGAGCAATAGAAAACTTCACTTAGGACCGAAGGTAGCCAGCATAATGAAGTTACAGTCAGTCTGCGTTAGAACGTTAATAGTCTGCCTGCTCAATGTGCGGGAACCCTTGTCTCTGAGTCATTTCTTTACCCTTGACGTAGACGTCTGAAAATCAGCATCTAAAAGAAATTGTATTTATAGATTGGTCACTCTTCATTGTAAGAAGGAAAAGATTATCAGAAACATCGACAAACAGCTGTTGCATTCAACATCCAAATGGTGTAATGTAACACCATAAAGGTAACACAAACAGCTGTTACATTTCAACTCTCAAAAATCTAATTTGAAAAATCTGCATTGTATACAAATTCAAGAGCGACTTTGTTAAATTCAGAAAATTATCCCGCCATCCCACCATTAAACAGACTAATCATTCATTGCTGTTGTTGTGGCTGTCGTCCTTTGTATCCGACAAGTCCACAGCAACACGCTCATAACATTCCATTATATAACAGACTAATCATTCATTGTTGTTGTGGCTTGCGTCCCTCTCCGAAAACGACAAGTCCACAGCAACACGCTCATAACATTTCAAAATCAAACCATCAAAACCACCATTCCATCATATAACTGACTAATCCTTCATTGTTGTTGTGGCTGTCGTCCTTTGTATCCGACAAGTCCATAGCAACACGCTCATAACATCATAAACATGTCAAAATCAAAACATCAAAACCACCATTCCATTATATAACAGACTAATCATTCATTGTTGTTGTGGCTTGCGTCCCTCTCCGAAAACGATAAGTCCACAGCAACACGCTCATAACATTTCAAAATCAAAACATCAAACCACCATTCCATTATATAACAGACTAATCCTTCATTGTTGTTGTGGCCGTCGTCCTTTGTATCCGACAAGTCCACAGCAACACGCTCATAACATCATAAACATGTCAAAATCAAAACATCAAAACCACCATTCCATTATAAAACCGACTTATCATTCATTGTTGTTGTGGCTTGCGTCCCTCTCCGAAAACGACAAGTCCACGGCAACACGCTCATAACATTTCAAAATCAAAACATCAAACCACCATTCCATTATATAACAGACTAATCGCCTTCATTGTTGTTGTGGCTGTCGTCCTTTGTATCCGACAAGTCCACAGCAACACGCTCATAACATCATAAACATGTCAAAATCAAAACATCCAAACAACATACAAAACCACCATTCCACCATATAACAGACTAATAATTCATTGTTGTTATGGCTGTCGTCCTTTGTATCCGACAAGTCCACGACAATATCAAAACATCAAAACCACCATTACACCACAAAACAGACTAATCCTTCATTGTTGTTGTTGTGGCTGTCGTCCCTATAAGACCTCAGCAACACGCTCATCACATTCCACATAAAAAAAATCATCATAACACAACATAGGCTTTGCTATCGCAGACCTGTAATGACGGCACCACTTCCCATCATACACCACTCACAGAATGAGATTCAAAATGGCCGCGCCCAAAGACCACATAATGAGATTCAAAATGGCCGCACCAAAGACCACGTGATCAGAATCCTACGAAAACACCACTTCCCATCATGCACCACTCACATAATGAGATTCAAGATGGCCGCGCCCATAGACCACGTGACCAAAATCGTACGAAAACAATACAGGTTTGGCTACCGCAAACTTACCGCAAACCTGTAACAATAACACACAAAGACAGAAAGCTACACAGACAGATACACAAACACTCCAAACTAAATCTTCATTTCTTCATGGTGATAAATATAACCTCCATGACATTTCATGGAGGTAACAATGCAATATGAAACAAAGGAGCAATCAAAGCATATAATTTTTCTAGTGCAAGAATTCTAGTTTCACCCGCCTTTCGGCACCTAAACAAGATTTATATCCTCTATGTAATAGATAGCTGATGGTATTGGCCTCGACATCTGGATATAACAGCAGTCCCGCCCACCGAGGGGTTTCTAGTCTCCCCGAGAGCTATCTAATTTAGCCCATGGTATACTTCCCCGAAGCTTCCCTAGTCAGCAGCTCTACTAAATGTTACTTTATTTTGTCCTGAAAGTCCAGAAATCTCTCTTTTTGCTGGACATGCTGACAAACAAGTAACAGCTGCAAGGCAAGCACAGACAAGGTCTGTAAAACATATGGGGAGAGTCCCAAATCCGAGCAGGGATTGGTCAGAATAGGTCACATGGTTATATCACCCACAGTTTTTCTATATCACCCACAGTTTTTCTATAGCACCCACAGCATGATGTCACTCACACTTTTCTGATATCCCACACTATGTGGATATAACCACAGAAAATGGGGGCTTCCCATTGGCTGAGGGGAGGTAGCCATGGGCTAAAGCCGGTATAACCGCCCTTCGACGTAACACATCAGCTTTTCAAGCAAACGGTGCGGTAAGATATTGCACACAGGTGGTATAAATTGCTTCTCCAACTCACATGAACAGTTGACACGTGACATCATTCATGACGTCAGTGTTTACTGGCGTTGCAGGGAAGGTCTGAGGCAGGTGTTGTTGTTGCCGTTGTTGTTGCCGTTGCCGCTGCCTCGAATTTCTGTACTTCACACCCTTCAAAAGCACCAATTGCAATCACCAGACAAAGAGTAAGAGTAATTCATTAAGTGCTTTCCTACCCCCGTGTAATTATACAAGATCGGATTACATATCATTAAGTGATCGTTACACTATCACCAATAATAATAGTTTATAAATAATTCAGTATGCCGATCAGACAAATTAAACTTTGCCTTTTTTATCACGATTACCATATACAGTAGAGAGGTGAAACTATATAAACTACGCACAAAAAGTTCGGAAACTTAACTTTGGTCGATCATATCTCCGTTGTTTCTTGATCAATTTCAATGATTTATATATCATTGAAAAGCTTTTGTGATTTTCTTTCCCATGATACTTAACTTATTATTGTTGTAAATTAATACAACGAGCACCAGACCTGCTTATGCGAGCGAGTCTCATAAAAAAAGTGCCCAAATTACCCTACTAATGTAAAACGCTCAATTCAGTATTTTGTCCTCTGCTGGTAGCACGTGGCTTTTGTACGAGGGTGATGTGAAACTTGAACCAACAAAACAGATTAATATGAAAGCCAAGGGTAGTCTTCATCCAAAAAAAAATGCGTAAAGGAGCCTCAGTTATGATGAGGGTGGCACTGACTACACAGCCAGGCACATCCTCCTCATGCTTGTCACCAGTTTTGGTACGCGGCCCCTGGCTATTCTTCCACAAGGAGTCGTCGCAGGTCGACCAGTGTTGTTCTGTTGATCACAACTGCATGCACAGCTCGCCCAAGCTGATCAGTGATCACAGAGTCTGAGACTGTGTTCAATTGTTGTTGAGATCTGGGCTGCAGGAGGGCCATTCTATCCTCTGTATTCCTGCATAGGTACTGGAGGTGGTCTGAAATGACTCTCCGAGCAGACTCATTCTGTATGGACGTGCACTATCATCTTGCAGAATGGCACCCAGTCTCATAATCATATTGCAGAGATAAGGATCTTGGAAATGTGACTGGATGGAGAAAGGTGTCTCTATATCGACACATCGAAGTTGCGTTGTACTGCCTCACACTATAACACTGACCCCAACAAACAGTCAGTCTATCTGTGTAACAGTCAGCATAGGGTTCTCCTAGCCGCCCCAACACTTTAATTTACCCATCCAACAGTCGAAATAAACCTTCTCTTATCTGTAGCTGTGAACATAACATTCCACCACACACTGTTCCATTCACGATTTGGACGACACCACCACTAATGGGTTTGGCACTGCGCTATAGGTGTTTGACCTATTATGGAAATTTGGGCACTTTTTTTCTACAACCCACTCGCGTAAGCAGGCCTGGTGCTCGCTCCATCAGATTGCAATTATAATGAGTTGGGTATCATAGGAAAGGAAATTACACAGGCTTTCCAACGATACATAATACATTGAAATTGATAAAAAAACAATGGAAATATGATCAATCAAAGTAAAGGTTCCAAACTTTTTGTGCGTAGTTTAGTAGGTTATGCTGACATGATATCTGCCGGAGTAAGCAAGGATATGATGGCGATCACCGAGCAGCTGTTTTGGCATTGACGTTTTGAGCAACTTGATACCCCGCCAAACTACGATCTTTTCATGTTGTGTTTACATTAGTTACTGTGTTTGCATTAGTTACTGTACAACAAAGGGAAAACTTACCTGCTTAATCTTGGTACACGTAGTTTCTTGTCTGATTCTTGCCGTGTACAGTAAGCGGTGAATGAGTACAACTGTGCCCTGTACCCCCTCACACCGTGCCAGTGCGGTGTTGTACAGCGCACAGGCCTTAGTGAAACATGTCGTGTCTCCAGTTTCTCTTCCTCTTTTCAGGAACAGGTCGCCGAGACTTTTAAGAGCTTCTGCCTCTACCACATTGTCGTTGTTAACGATACCTTCAATCATAAACTTAGTGTATTCCATCAGCAATGTGTTCTTATTGTCGCCGGTAGCAAATTCTCGCTCCATGCGTAGCATTTTCTCTGCTACCTTGGCAAGCGAAGGCATTACCTTGACGTTTGTTTGCTGTTCGTTTTGGACAGAAGTTGCCTGTCGGAACGGTACTCTAAGTTTCTCTGCATACTGGCAACGATGTTGGAGACTTTGCCTCACATGTGTGTCCTCACATCGGAGAATTGCAGTTTTATACAACATCATGGCACTGTCAAACCTATCTGGGTTCTTGTCTAGTTTTCCCTTTTCTAAACTCACGTCTCCCAGACTTTTGAGCACTGGGCTTCCACCGATCTGTCCATCTCAGCCATGGCGTCTACCAGGGCACGGAGGTAGTCTGTCTCTGCACACGTTATTCCGTGTCTCTTGGCCTTAGCATCGACCTTGCACAGTTTGTGACAGATCCTCAACATCTTGGTGACTTTTAGTAGTTCAGCTTACAGACATTTGAACGTTAACAGCTTGGCAGACACCCGATCGCGAGAAAAATGACTAGTCCACTGACGACTTCCGGGTTTCGGTCAAAGTGACGCAACACTCCCGCCGTCCTTTGCGCAAAAACAAATTTCTTCAGAAGTAGAACACAAATCTGAACGGCGTGATTGGTCAACCAACATTTCTATTACTACTATGGGTATTAGCATAAGAAGATTTTTAATTTTGCTTCATCTCGTTTTCCTAAACACGCAAGGGGATTCGCAAAACCAAGTCACCGACATGGACTGGTATTGTTCCTTTCGCCGTCAAAGCGATGATTTCTGACTGAAACAAAACAGCAGTAAAAAGAAAATGCCAGATAATCATATACTAGCATATATTATGAGTACACAGAGACTTCACAGGCGGACACAAATCATTATTAAGAGGATTCAGTACCAGTGCAGAGCTCCACGTGCTCTGACTATCGCAATCCGGCATGATGCCAACCGTCATCTCCAGGTATGCCAGAAAATAACCAAGGAGATTCGCCCCCTTGAAGATATTGGTATAAATGCAATATCGAAAGCCTGCTCATATTTGATATTAGGTGCAAACCAAAAGTAAAACGCTACTTTGCTACAGGTAATTTAGATTTATCACATCGCTATTCCCTTCTTCATCATACTCAAACTTATATATTGAAGAAAGTGACTTGTCCAATGTCAAAGCAATTTTTGTTGTTGTCCTTGATTAACGTCTATTTCACCTGGTTCAGTTACGAGTCAATTGTCTCTAGGACCGTATTCATTTAACTCTTGGTGACTTGTGCTTGTGTGTTGCCGGGAAGTGTTTTATGGTCTTTTATACAGTGCCCGAGCCTGTGCGTTAAATACTAAATGAAAGAACCATGAAAGTCAACGCAATTCTACCTCGATTTCTAAATTTTAGACACCTTGTATTCTTTTGACTAAGATATGGAGGTTTTTTTTTCAAGCCCTCACATCAGCCTTTAAGTCACCAGAAATTGATAAAGCGAAACGGGATATCCGTGAATCGTGAGTTCCCAATGATCTGCTACTTAAAACGAATGAAACACTGGTTACAAATGATGAGCTAGCTTTATCTTAGACAAGCTGCGAATGAGACTCAATATCTGATTGGTCGAAATGTTGGCCATTTCACTCAGAGTACCAATCAAAAGACGTATTACATCCTTTATCGAATACGTGTCCAAAACAGGTCAACTTCCGGGTTTTAATGTACGTGTACACTTCAGATCAATCTAATCTCAATCTTTCGGCTCTACATTCACAAACCCGACAGAATTCTGCATAATTTCAGGACGAGTGAACAGAACTAACGGCCACAAAGATGGAGGGACGATACAACATGAAAAGTCCAGGTAAATCGGCCAGTTATAATGGGGGAGGGGGGCGGTAGTCATGGATTCTATCATATATTTTTAAAGTGTCATATTTCTTAAGTTTCAAGCACAAACTTGTAGATATACGAATGCCGAGGCAGCTACGTCATTACCAGGGGAACTATCATCACAGCGATTTGACGGTATTTCTGCAGAAAAAATGAAATTTGTCTTTTTGATATCAATAGTTTGTTGAAATCTAACAAGTTACAGTTATTTTCAGCACAGTAACTTGCTTGTCTAACGTTACATGTATATCCATATGTTTTCATTTTGGTACATATGCGCAAGAATGATGATGTCTACACTAGATGCATTAGAACACTTGAAACATGACAATCTATTGACCTATTTACAAATACAGGTTGTTTACTTTTTTAAATGATTTTTGCTCGCAGCTGTGAAGCGGTTGATGAGGGAGGCTAAAGAGATGCACGAACCTACAGAACAGTATTACGCCCAACCACTAGAGGTGAGGTACTTTCATAGGAACAATCTGTAGTTGTAGAAGCACACTAGATGTGATCATGAGTAAGTTTACTAGTAGGGTTGTTGACTAAAAGCAGAGATCCTAAATGCTCAATTCCAATCAGTGTTCACTAGAGAAACCACAAACATACCTACACTACAACAGCGAGGAAAGAAGACAGAGCTCATGCCAAGGGTTAATATCACAAAACCCGGAGTCTTAAAACTACTACAGAAGCTTAACCCAGGAAAAGCTAGCGGTCCTGATGGCATTAGCCCCCACATCCTCAAAGAACTCTGTGAGGAGCTTGCAGACCCCCTTACTCGCATATTCCAAAAGTCTTTACAGGAAAAAACTGTCCCGGACGACTGGAGACACGCAAATGTTGCTCCCATTTTTAAGAAGGGACAGAGATATGACAAGGCCAACTATAGGCCAATCAGTCTCACCTGTATATGCTCAAAGATTATGGAGCATATCGTCTGCAGCAACCTTATGAAACACGCCGAACACCACAACCTCTTCTATAAACTTCAAAATGGTTTCAGACCTGGAAGATCGTGCGAGACCCAATTACTAGAGTTCATCCATGAAGTCACCACCAACATGCAAAATGGCCTACAGACAGACGTTTGCGTGCTCGACTTCTCCAAAGCCTTCGACAAGGTCGGCCACAAACGTCTCATCAGAAAACTGCAGTTTTATGGCATCGAACCAGAAACTCTGGGCTGGATAGAGGACTTCCTCCACCAACGCACCCAGTCTGTGGTTGTCGAGGGTTGTACCTCCAGCAAACTTGATGTGCTATCAGGTGTGCCACAAGGATCGGTATTAGGTCCGTGCTTGTTTTTGTATTATATAAATGACATAACCGAAAACCTACAATCCACTGCTCGCTTGTTTGCAGATGATACCATGATTTACATGACAGTGTCCAATCACATGGATGCTCAGAGACTCCAAGCCGACCTAGATTATACATTAACTAAATGGGAAGAAAACTGGAGTATGGAATTTCACCCAGACAAATGCGAAGTTCTGACCATCTCTAGAAAGAAAACACCCATCATATACAATTACACACTACATGGCCATGTTCTCAAACATGTGAGTAGTGTCAAATACTTGGGAGTGACAATATGTAAAGATCTGCGCTGGGATCAACACATAGACCAAGTAGCCTCAAAATCCACTAACACTTTGAACTTTCTGAGAAGGAACATAAATATCTCAAACCCAAATGTGAAGGCTCGGGCATACAAGACTTTAGTGAGGCCAATCTTGGAATATTGTCAAACAGTTTGGGATCCATACACCCAAAAGAACATCAGGAACTTAGAAGCTGTACAGAAAAGAGCGGCACGCTTCGTGCTCCACCGTTATCGGAGACAGTCCAGTGTTTCTAGTATGCTGACCACACTTGAATGGAACATGCTGGCAGAGCGAAGACGGCAGGCTAGACTCCACATGTTTTACAAGATTCAGAGAAATATTGTAGCATCAGAGATGCCCCTCACCACCAAAGGACACAAAGTACCAACGCGCACCGAAAACAGTCTGGCATACCACATACCAACTTCAAAATCAGACTACCACTTGAACTCATTCTATCCAAGGACAGCACGCGAATGGAACACTCTACCTGAGTATGCTGTCAAGGCCCAGACCCTAGAAGCCTTCAAGACTACCCTACATTAACTCTTTACTCACATTGACGGGTACTCGCCGTCCCCCAGCACCGGGAGACGGTCAGGGAGTGGCACCCCTGCCCTCTGAGGAGCCAGGGGACAGAGAACACCGGACACAAAACACAAATACTAGTAGACTGCGAGCAACCAGTGCCCTAATTGACCTTGACCAAAATACTGTGCCGTAGCCCTCAGCATGATGAGGTTGTGCACATAATCACAAGAAGAAGAGAAGAGAAGAAGAAGAAGAATAATAGAACCTAAAGGTTCTGGGTTCGAATCCCAAGTAAACCCAAAATGTTGTACCCTTGGGAACTTACTATATATGTAACTTAGGTTCTTATTAATCTTAACACCTATTTCCTCACTCCACTCATAATATGATATTACAGCTTGTCCGTTGGTTGCCCTAAAAATGTGATTTGACTATTGAGTACAATAGTTTTCAAACATCAGTTTTAAAGTACATATACGAGTAACGTTAGTTCACGTAAAACTGGGAATTTTTTAATACAAGTTAAAACCAATCTGGCTGGACAATAAACCATCCTTTTTTTCTGTTACTAGTATTCTGTCAATTAAAAATTTATCATGGATTACCTTTGTTCTAAAATATGCTATATATGTTGTATTTTCTCCCTAGTCGTGCTAATACCATAATATTGTAATTTGAAACTACCGTCCGCCGCACGCAAAATGACAGTGCTCTCAGACAGGTGCTAACATTTTTCCGGGAGAGAAGATTCGTCAGTAATATCTTGCCGCTATATTAATTAGCTTTTATATAGCAGCTATTGTTCCCACCAGTTAAATTCCCCCCCGCGAGTTTATGTGAACCAACGTTACAGGATTTGTCACATTTTCTACAGTTGTATTATGCCACTCAAAGTTATACAAACAAGGCTATGGTAGTGTTTTGTTCAATACGTTGTGTGATGATTTTTGTTTTCAGGACAACTTGTTTGAATGGCACTTCACTGTCCGTGGTCCGCCTGACTCTGACTTCCAGGGTGGGATGTACCACGGGCGCATCACTCTCCCGCCCGAGTACCCCATGAAACCTCCCAGCATCATGCTTCTCACTGTAAGTTGGTTCATTAAATGATTAAGTAACGCTACATGCTTTAAGCAGGTCCATATTTGAAGATATTTGGTAAGATTTCACATATATGTTATGATTAGTGTTGTGTTTGTGAAGTCTAAGGGTGGGTATTGGTACACAGAACCGATACCAAACTGAAAAATCACTGTAATAAATGGTACAAAAAAAATTTGGTGAACCAGTGTTGGAACTGAATGAAAAGAAACACTAGTACTAATAGACCCTTTCCAAACTCCGTCACCATTTGCCTCTTGCAAGAGCATCATAATCTAGTTCTAGATCTGGTGTGAATGCATGTGATTTGGGGCAACTCTTATTCCGGGAACTTGTTGCAATGGCGTCTCAATGTTACAATAGCAGCGTGTTATCTTCGGTGGGGAGTTGTGCTCCTCCTTGGCGAAATTTGCTGGTTCATCCATTATTCCAATACAAACAAAAACAAAAGCAAAGAAGATGTATTAAAAGTCTTTCCTACATTTCTGTTTTCCCCTTGGATTTGAACCTTGAGCCTGAATGAGCCAAACTTGTACCTAATGAAGTCTTAGTTATCCAACACTTTTTTTTTTCTCATTGCATTTGACTTTGTAATTTCAAGGTCACAGGTAAAGTAAGGATATCACTAAGAGATATAGTTGGTTGGAGACATAGTTTCTACATTTGAAACACCTGGACTGTACAAGAATACCACCTGACAGTTATCATAAGAACTGCAGGTTGGCAATATAGTTCATACTAGCCTTAACCCTGTTATGTATTTCTTTCTACAGCCCAATGGACGGTTTGAAACTGGGAAGAAGATTTGTTTGAGCATCTCTGGACATCACCCTGAAACATGGCAGCCTTCTTGGAGCAGTAAGCAGATCTTATATATGATACAATCTGAAATAAATTAACATAATGACATGTATAGACCTAACAAACAGTTTTGAAACTTGATTGCAGTCAATCATATTTCCATTGTTACATTATTTATTTATTACCCTTTACAAAAAAATTGATTTTAGTTTTTTACAGAAATTGAAAGGTTGCCCACCAGTGCTGCTTGTGTGAGTGGGTCACAAAAAAACAAGAGCTGAAGTTTCCCTTGATCATTTTTTATTGTTGTAGAATATGCTTGTCTCTGATCGACACATTTTCATTTGTTTGTACAGTTCGTACCGTCCTGTTGGCCATCATAGGCTTCATGCCCACCAAGGGAGCTGGCGCGATTGGGTCCTTGGACTACACACCAGAAGAGCGCAAGATACTGTCTAGAAAGTGAGATGTTATGATCACCATTTATTTTCTTCTCAAAGAGTATGAGGGCAATGTGAGGGACCTGACTTAGCATTAGAGTTAGGAGGTCATGTAGACATGGGTTGTACTTTCTGCTTTCATCAAAACGTTTAATGTGTAATTGTGGTGTTCTCAGGTTTCCTGATGGTGAAATTATGGTCAGACAAATCACAGTTAATGACTGTGGCCTCCTGTGGCCTGGCTTAGTTAGTAGTTTTCAGTCTGAATTTTCCACTTTTTTCAAGAATCTGCTCCCAATTCAAGGGTAAGATACAGGGTTAATGCTAGAAATATGAGAATTTACTGACCCTGTTTCCCTGTTTCCCTGTTTGAAAAGAAAACTGCTATCATTATAACTCACAGTCAACCATTGCTATAAATATCTGATGCTGTAAATATATACACTATATGCCAGCAAAGTTTGAAATATATTCCCTGACCACGATGTATACATTCTAATAGTTGCTTTAGGGTTGCATATTAGCTGTATCAATTTGAAGTTATGTCTAAGTGGTTTTCATAGATACGTCAGAGATACAAAGTGTATCAAATTAACATGTTACTAAGGCCATGCTCTTAAATGACATCAAGGGTTTCTTAGGTATTTATAGACAAATATTGAATCCTCAAAATGTGTGGCATCGTGATACTCAAATTAACATTGCTTCTGCCTTAGATACTGTAAATGCAGAAATGTTCACGGTGGTTTTATGTTCACGCTTTTCGCGGTGAACTCTTTACCGCAAACTTAAAACCATGTATAGCAAACAGCCGTTGCATTGTGTGACGGTTGCACTACTAATTGTTTCAAACGCGAACTCAAAACCACCGCGAACACTCCATTTTCTTCCTGCATTTCTGCATTTACAGTATTGCACGAAAATATTAGAAGGAGAATACTGTAAATTTTTAGCTTCATGCATTTTTTTTAAGTACACAGTTTTTCACAGTAACCTCAGAAGACAAACCTCATTTTCAATTTCTAGCTATTGCATCAAGCGAAGTCAAAGATACTGTTAACTCTTTTTTTCTCACCATGCCCCAAATGTAAGCACTGTGAACTTACACAATGGCCTCGTGTTGGCGTAATGGTGGCTTCATATTGGTGTAACGGTTAGGTAGTCTCCAACCAGACCCAATAGATTGCAAAGACCGTATCCAATTGGAAGAAGGAGCTTATAGTGCAATCTAAGGTCTGGAACAAGTCGGTCTGAACAAAGGCTATTAACATCTAATTGTTACCTAATCAAACTGTGCTTCTGTAAGTGAGTTTATTACTCTCTGTCCGCACGGGCGTGCGGCGCCATGCCGGGCTGACACCTCCAGCTGCAGGCCGCGACTGAGAGGCCGTTCACTTGGGCAGAGCTGTACCGCGAAAATTAAACTTCCCAGGAAAAATAAACTAAATGTTGCCAACAGAAAAGACTTGGTCTCTTTTTCAAAATCAATCTGTTACGAAGATCGCTACCAAAACTGCTTCAATCGTCACAAAATGCGATCAATTTTGACCGCCGATGGGTGAAAGAAACTGCTATTGTGAGAGCTTTTTACTAGGCTCAACCAAGGCGCGAACCTCCCACTGGGACGTGCGCGGGTGACTGGGCTTGGTCATAAAAAGATTAGTACCCCGGACATTCGTACGGCTGTTAGCATTACAACGAGGAGGGGCAGCGGCACCTTCATTGAATAGAAATGCTCCGCCCTGTTTGAGTTGTAGCAGACCTTGGGTTGGCTATGAAAACTCCTTCTGCCTGTTGGATACGGTCTTTGCCAACCCGTAGGTCTGCTTGGAGACTAACGGTTAGGGTGCTTGGCCCAGAGGTCCTGGGATCAAATCTCTTGACATTTCACTGATACTGTGCCCTTTTGAAAGGCAACTTTTCATGACTTTCCTCACTTCACCCAGGTGTGAGAATGGGTACCTGACTTTGGTTGGGGAGGTTCATTCAGAAGGCTGAGGAATGAGAGGGCTAGGCTCCTTCTTCCAGTACTGTGCCTTAGACACAATGGATAACAACCCACTACCCCTACGGTCTCAAATAGGGTATGGGACTATCTTTACCTGTGAATCTTTTCCTGATGCAGGTCGCTGGAGTGGAAGTGCGATGCGTGTGGAACCACCAACAAGACCATGCTAAAACCTCCCTCCAACCACCCCACAGACGCTGACAGGGAAGCCCAGGAACTGGCCTCGCAGATTAGCTTCAAGGTCATTGCTATCAATCTTGTCTTATATACAGTACTGGGCTAAACCTATAGAAGGTATAACGCCCAGGGGTGATAATAGGGTGGCCTGGAGTGATGGTGGTTTCATGTGAATTCACCTGATCCTCTGGACCTGAATACACTAAACTGCACTGTGTATGAAAATGGACTTTTCCTCAGGCAGGTGTTTTCTTTGAAGTTTTTTGCCATTTTTTTACATTCAATGTTACAGAGTTTGAGTTGTGCAAGGTTTTAGTTGAAATAGCTATATGTTTATTAGTGTGTATTATACATGTTCTTGGTATTCATTTGCACATACATTATGTTATACCTACCTTTCAAGTTATATGGTTTGAGTGTTCTGAATATTATACAGTCAACTTAAGATGATATTGAAAGATCCTAGCATAATTGATTAATACCTATAGTAATCAGCTGCTTGTATTCAGTTCTTTATTGCATATATTTCATCCACAGGGAGAAGCAGAAAAAGGTAAAGACCAATCTGCAGCTGGAAGCACCAGCACAGCCCAGACCACACCTGCAGACGGTGACCCCACCACCCAAGGGTCAGCGACCCCATCTTCCCAGGGTGCAACAGGGACGCAGGCCCCACCCGGCAACCCTGTCCCACCCATGTTTCCCTACATGGTGCCCCCTCCTTATGCCATGTATGCAGCTGGCTACCCCAATGCCATGCAGCAAATGGGTGGTGCAGCAGCACCCCCACAGTCAACAGATGGTACTGCAGCTCCACAGCCCACCACCTCCAACACTAATCTATCCAGCCACCACAGCGCTACCACTCCGCCAGCGCAAGCCAGGACCAGCGTCAGACAACGAGCCGTGCACGCAGCGAATAACCCCGCCTCGGGGGCTGCCCGGCAACCGCCACGGCAACAGCAAGTCAGCGCCGGCTCCTGTTCGCTCTTCCTTATGGTGGTCTTAACATTGTCCATAGCGTTCCTTATACTGAGAAGGGTTTACCTTGCAAATATGTGGAGATGGGACTATGAGCTTTGACACTAGTGGTAGCACTATAACACAATTTGTTTATTTCTGACTGGTTTAGAAACTGTTTTTAGGGATTAGTATGTACTTGTATTTATAAACAAGATGAATACAATGTCATGTACAAGGACTTACAAGCCATGATTAAGGGGAAAATTTAGACGGCAAGATTTAAAGGAGCCCAAAGCAGTTTTAAAATGTTGGAAGTTGGATTTCCAAATTAAATTTTCTAGTGACGGACCTTTCTACACATAGTATTAGTTTAAATAGCAATATCCCATTGCATATCAACCTTCACAGAGCAAAGATGCAACGCTGTTGTGTGGTGAGGACTAAATTGAGAATCTAGGCCCTGAGTTTTGGTGCATGGTCCCAATATATACATTCAAGTGACTCTGGTGCCAATTGTTTCTGTGCTTTTTTTTAAACCCCAAAGTATGAAATCATGATAGAAATGTGCAAATATAAGCAAGTAAATGTTGACATCATACAGATTGCCGTATCCAGAATATTTCCAGTTTTAACGTTCTAAAAATTGATTCGGGCTCCTTTAACATGATAGAGTTAAACATGATGATAGAATGAAATATGTATTAGCCAGGGTGAAATAAAGATAAAATAAAGTGAAAACTATGTGCAGGAAGATTAAGACTTCTCAATATTGAAGTTTCTAGATCTATTTCTTGAATTTGTAAATCCATTCTGACAACACTTTTCTGACTTCATATGCAATATTGACTCATTCCAAGTATTTTTTTTTTTCCATTTTAAAGTTTTATTTCAAGATAGAGAACAGTATGTGGGCACACAGGTAAGGAATGGAGTTGTCAAGAAATAGGAAATAGGAAAAGGGTTTGGGGGAGGGAAATGTGATATTTGTTTCACTATGGAAACTGGCACAAAACATTGATAAACAGAACAGTTTTGATAGGAACCACGACATAGCATCCCATTGCAACCATCAGCTTAAACTCTGGAACGATCAAATTTCAATTGATATTAATAAAGTTAGTCTGATTCATCAAATGTCTAGAGGGCCAATCAGTGGGAGGGCCACATGGAGTGCGATTTAATCAGGCTAGGGTATTGGCAATTCTACATTGGAAATGTGATGCCATAGAGGGATAGATAGATAGCTGATATTCTTCATGATTGCTATTCAAGCATGCATGTGCAAAAATCTGTGCATTTGTAGCAGCACTTCCCAACATTGTAAGATATACCTTACTGCACTGTCTTATTGAAGACTAACATCAATACATACACAGTAACATGATATAAGTTAAAGTGCACTCACACGTATCATGTTTATGTGAATTCTGGGATTGTATGGTAAGGTTTTCATTATCATAATAATGTTCGATTTACAAACATACATGTCCTAAATCACAAGATTATATTTATCCTTCACATGTTCTTGTTATTTGTACAAATTTAGGTCACCAAGTAATCAAAAAGCTAAGATGCTTCATTTTTTGGAAATGTTAGCTTTTTCTTGTTGCGAGTGTACACTGATTGACTTGGAGATTAGATTTATAACATGCAAGCAGGTAGCATACAATGCAAATGCATGTGCTTAGGACACACCAATTTATTTTCTTGATTCTTGGATTTCTGCAGGTGAACAGTGGAGTGGACAGGCAAAATAAGATTTTAAAAGAAGGAAATAGGCATCCTGCAATGCTAACTTAAACAGGAGCCACAAAGTTAAGGCAGCAAAACAACTTAAATATGTGCATTACTGGGTTGATTCGTATCTTGAGTGTTACCCTTTTTTTTACAAATACTTCAATTGTTTAGAATCTCAAAAGAAATTGTGAGTCTGAAAAACGTACCAAATAATCTTTGTTAATCTTTAGGGTGGTCCCTTCCTCGAGTAACTGATTTCCAAGGGAGCCCTTACAATATTATAACAAACCAGGACAATTGAATTGTTCCACCTCATGAAACTGTCGTACATTATATTAGTTTCCTTTTCTATTAGAGCTATAGGAACCTACCCATTCCATATTCAGGTACAGTGGACTGGTACACGTGGCTCTCGTTACATAAAGAAAACGCCAACATCTGATTAGGGTGACTCAAACTAACTTATCATATTTCACAGATGTAATAATTGGGGCAAAACGACAACGGAAGTGAGCACCCACTGCTATTAGGTAACGCCGACTGTCATAATCCTGTTGTAATTATGAGAGGTTATATGATCAAAACGCAGGGACTATATTCATAATCTTATATACAGCATTGTGTGCTTACAAACATGTAAGACTCGTTATGTTCATACCATGTTGATAACAAATACGAGTCTTGTTATAACAAGCATGAAGAAATATTTCTTCATAGTTATAGCGCATGCTACGTGTATATAGCATTTTACATGTGTTATGATTGGCCATGCTGCTAGACATAAACACAAGTGTCGTTTCACAAACCTTAGATGTATTCTAGTACAGCTTCTCGAGCTTCTACTTTTAGCGTCAACTCTCAATTCCGCCGAGTACCCTGAGCCTTTTCGAGGCCTTCTAAAGAATGTTTTGGGCATCTTGATGTCTCAAATGTCCATATATGCCTGACGCGACCTCGGGGATTACTGATGCTGCATTAGTTGGTCTCTTTAAATTCAGAATTTGCAAAAAGAATCTGACGGTCTTAGGGCTTGATATGACAGAGTCTTTGCTAACTACAAGGCCATTGGTCATTGCAAACTGAAAGAATTCTGTTCCACCTCCGTGACTAGGAATGAAGGGAACTTTCCAACCGGGGATTACTGATGCTGCATTAGTTGATCTCTTTAAGTTCACAATTTGTAAAAAGAATCTGACGGTCTTAGGGCATAATATGCCAGGCTCTTTGCTAACTACAAGGCCATTGGTCATTGCAAACTGAGAGAATTCTATTCTATCTCCGTGACTAAGAATGAAGAAAACTTTACAACTGTACTGTAGTAACTGTTGTTCTCCTGTGCTGCAGCCATAAGTGCATACATTTGTCATCTGTTAAAGATTTTCAACCCACGATGGGTCGTTAAGCATACTTTGAGGGGAAGTTTTGTCACTCGTTTCGGCGACAAACCCATATAAAATACGTAATGGTGCTCGTTGTCTGTTTAACGCACAGTTTTTTTTTCAGGATAGTTCGCTGTCGGAAGTGAGTAACTGCAACTTCGAGGTCGTCTTAATTGCCCACTGGCCTTATGGTTATCCCACAAGTGACATCAGTGAACAACCCCCGTCATCCGTGCACTTTGGATTGACGTCAATGACTTAAAATGATTTCCAAACGAAATCAAAGTAATCGAAGATTTACATAAGTTTGCAAATGGGTCATCCAAGCAGGTTAATGGCAGAGCCACGTTAGAAACACATCACGCGTTTATGTTTCCCTCCAAATGTATGAAACGCAATAATCATCTTAAAAATGATGTATATGAAGATTAATCTCTGAAACGGTAGTCGCGGTGCCTTGAATGACCCCTGAAGTACAATGCCCTGGCTTAATGGCCATAACGGCCACCCATTCAGTAGCGCCTGGGACTAAACTAGTAGTAAAAGTACCGCTTTTACGTGACATTACAGGCGTACCGCCTGGGGCACCGGTAGTGGTGGGTTCAACTTCTATACTCCTTCCCACATGCTGAGCGCTAAGTATTCCATCTCAAGCCTTGTATATACAGTCAACAAAGACTCATCCTTCTGGGCAACCTACGGAACCTTTTGGCCCCTATTCTTGATATCGATACTTTGTCTGATCAAGCCTTCATTTATTGATTATTGAGAGGCTCATCCTTTGTTTCGTATGATTTCAATTGTAACATTTTAGGCTTGACTCAGCACTATATTGTGACAAGCAAACGTTTTAAAACTTAGTTCAGGTATGTTGATATTTTCATTGTTTGTTTGTTAGTTTGTTTGTATTGTACGACCCAATTGCTGTTTCTTATTGTTATTGTACTTGTCTACGTAAGTTGTAATTGGTGATGTTTAATATTAGCTTTAGCTAGAGTGCATCACCTCTGTGTCCTGTATATTTTTCTGTTGTTTAATAAAAAAAAGCCTTGTATGACTCGGTCCGGGAATTGAACCCGCTACCTACCACATGCAAAATAACCATTCTATCCAACAGGAAGTGTGCAGATCACTTCACAAACTTATAAAGTTACTATCAGTTCGTACGTTTGTCTGATATGCGTCAAGGGGATCAAGGAGTAAAAAGGAAACGGCCAAACTTGGATATTCATATGATCACAACTTTATTCTACTCCATGTTGTTTCTTCAGCGGTTTGCACACATAACCAATGCTTTCCTGAATACTATTCCAGTAATATCACCGAACAGGTACAAGATTCCAGTGCCTTGAACGTACTTCAAAGGATAAGAAAAATTAATTTGCAGCTGTTTTTTATGTTTTCACACAAGTAACAGCAAACAGATAGAACACATTTCACGTGATTTTTCAGAAGAAAACCTTCAGCAAAGATCAAACCATAAGACCAAGAAGAATGCCAAAACATGCGTCATGAACACTTCCAATTTTTTTTCCTCTTCTTTTTTGAAAATCTGATTAATGCGATAGCCGGTGCTTACAGCAATGTAAGTGGATGTGGACATTAACACTAGTAGAGATAGTCATATTCATTACTGATCTGAGTAGTTTCCATGTGGGCACACATGCCCGGTGCCGTGAAGGTAGAGTTGAGATGGTAGGCCATCACATTGCCGATGATGTTCGGGACAGGTCCGACTTTCGGGCCGAGGCATTCGTGGAGGTAGCATTCGAAAGCGAGAGGTTGAACCAAGCAGGGGGTCCAAGGCTCGGACTGGGAGAAGACGGCTTTGGCAAAACAGTGCTGGACGTCCAAGATGGTGCATTCCCCTGAGGGAAAACGTTCAAACATACGCTCTCAATGTGATGTTCGAAAGGTCTAGGAGAACTACAGGCAAAAAGCATAAATTGCTTAGACCTTCGAATCTAATCTTAAACCCTAAAAGTAGTCTATACATGGCATATTGATACAATACGTTTTGTTGTTATTTTCAGATGATAAACAGAGATGTCTGTGGAACAAATTCTGCCAAATTAAGCAAAGATGTATGCGGGTTTGGATGAGTAGAATTAGGAGAGTTTCAAAATAGAACTACCGCTGACGATAAACGTTTCGATAACTGATGTTTAAATAGAATATCATACTTTGCCTTTCCCGGTTATACTACATTTGAATGCTGTAGAATATAGGCAAAAACACATAATTTGCGAGCAAACGCAGGATATTTCACTCCCATCCCTCCTCAAGCGCGGAGTCTTTTTGACCGACATGATAGGGAAAATGATAAACAATGACAATGCATATGACAGAAGAAGAGGAGACTAAAAGAGATGACGAAACATCAGCTAAGACAATGTATTTCCCTTCCCTTCTCTATGGTCTAAGGAGTAAAGTAGAAGAAACCCACCGGCTGCGTTCTTGTTAACGTCCCGTAGTTTGTCGCCATGGTTGACAGTCCCACAGAACGGCAGGACAGTAGCGATGTACTGCCCCAGGACCAGAGACCGGAGCACCGCCAGGCCTCTCTCCGCACGCCCGGAAGATTCCGTCTCATCGAAGCAGTGCAGAAAGGCCTAGGGGAATGAATCATCACAGCTTGATGTGTATTACCATGACGTGTATGTGCTTCCATATAAGCCACAGAAGTTTTTTTTGCTGGGTGACTTTTAGAAACTGGTCGCTATAAGAACTGATCACGATGTACAACCAGAAAACAGTGCGTAATGCGCTAAAAGGTGCATCCACTATGGAGGCTAGTATAAGAATATACCATTGATGGATAACGTTTTAATTCAGCAAAAGGCGATCAATGTATGGTTTCAGCAGCAAAACTGAAGATATTTTTTACAACAAAATCTTCATGATATCGATATATACAGACACTTTGTTTCAGCACATTTGCATCCGATTGCTTCATGTTATGTAGAGTTAACAAGCAGCACAAGAATAAACAGCACTAAGGTCACTACTTTTGCTTTTGTTAAACTCACTAATATATGTAAAGAAAGAGGCAGACACTGGATTTCGAATATGGTCTAATTCTTACCACTGACCTCTTGTTTGAGTACGTTTGTAAATCTAAGGGCGTAGGTTATAATTATTCCTAAAATATGATGTGGATATTGTTTGTGCGTGTTTACCTTTTCTGCATTGCACAAACGTGTTGGAGTCAGACTACTTTCAGCGACATAAGCATAAACCTGTTGATCCACGCACCGCCGGACGACAGCATCCACGAAAACAAGGCTATCTGAGGATGATTAAATTTTGGTGTATTAACTTATTAGGAAAGAATGATCCATAACAGAGAAATTTTGATAAACGTCACGTGGGCAACTTTATGGGTACATCTTTATTAAAAGTTCAGTTCATTTGGTTTTATCAATAACTGCACTAAGGCAAAAGAGGCCTATAAAGATAACAAACTATTTTGGGACATAATCTTTGCTATTTACGCTGCAAATCGAACATTTCATACTGGAAGAGTGGACGTTTTGGGGAGGGATCATGAGGGTAAATGTGTTCGATAGAAAAATACATGCTAAGCTTAGAATGTTTTGTCGTATCTCCTTGTATTGAGAATATGATGACTACTTACTGAATGGAAGATGCGCTCCGCTCAAAGCCTCTATCCGAACATCTGTGGTCCCTTTCGGCCAAGCCGGCTGTTACAAGAAAATAGAGCAGCCGTACTTTAGAAAAGTTAATACACTGCAACAAAAACAGCTCCCCTTGAGCTTAACAATTTCCTGCCGGTAAATTGACCCTTTGAACCTGTGTTTTTTTTTTTTGAGCGACGTGTTAATTAAATCATACCAGCTCACTAAACAGATTTTCCTTCACTGAAGACGGAAAACTGCATTTCACATGTGACTCTGATCTTACGCATTGGCAAAGAAAACGAATGCGTCATGGACAAAGGAATCGCGTTCTGTTATGTTTTTAGTTCAAAATAATCAGCCAGTCTTGCAAGATCATCAATGCGGTTGAAGGTCTAGTTGATCCCCACTATAGTTATCCTTTGCAAAGCCGTTTAAGACTAATAACGATGATTAGCATCATCGATTTTTCTGAAATAACCGACATTTAAGAGTAATTACGATGATTGGTAACATCAATTTTTCATCATAATCCTTTTCGTCACCTCCCGAAATAACCGTACATGGTCAAATAAAGCAGTCATACGTCAGAAATGTCAATATACACGGCTATAAAACTAGCTCACATCGAGCTTAACAATTTCCTGCTTTTTGAATTTTTTGAAGTTTTCAAGTGATGTGTTTATCAAGTCATACCAGATCACTGAACAAATTTTCCTTCACTGAAGACTGAAAACTGTATTTCACATGTGACTTTAATGTTACGCATTGGCAAATAAAACGAATGCCTCGTGGACAAAGGAATCGCGTTCTCTTATGTTTTTACTTCAAAATAATCAGCCAGTCTTGCAAGATTATCAAATTTGTTGAAGTCCTAATTGCTCAAGAAGCTCCAACGAAGAGGTCCCTTAAGTACATATCCCCAATAGTTATCCCTTGCAAAGACATTTAAGAGTAATTACGATGATTAGTATTATCGATTTTTCATCATAATCCTTTCCCCACCTCCCGAAATAACCGCACATGATCAAATGAAGCAGCCATACGTCAGAAAAAGTCAGTATATGGCCACAAAACTAGCTCACATCGAGCTTAACGATTTCCTGCCGAATATGAAAAAAATACTCTTTGAATCTGAGTCTTCTTTTGAAGTTTTCAAGCGATGTGTTTATCAAGTCATACCAGATCACTGAACAGAACTTCCTTCACTGCTGACTGAAAACTGCATTTCACATGTGACTTTAATGTTACGCATTGGCAAAGAAAACGAATGCCTCGTGGACAAAGTAATCGCGTTCTCTTATGTTTTAGTTCAAAATAATCAGCCAGTCTTGCAGTATCATCAATGCGGTTGAAAGCCTAATTGATCCCCACTATAGTTATCCCTTGCAAAGCCGTTTAAGACTAATAAGGATGATTAGTATCATCGATGTTTTATCATAATCCTTTTCTTCACCTCCCGAAGTAACCGATATCTAAGAGTAATTACGATGATTAGTATTATCGATTTTTCATCATAATCCTTTTCGTCACCTCCCGAAAAAACCGTACATGATCAAATAAAGCAGTCATACGTCAGAAAAGTCAATATACACGGCTATAAATCTAGTTCACATCGAGCTTAACGATTTCCTGCCGAATATGAAAAAATTACCCTTTGAATCTGAGTCTTCTTTTGAAGTTTTAAAGTGACGTGTTTATCAAGTCATACCAGATCACTGAACAGAACTTCCTTAACTGAAGACGGAAAACTTCATTTAACATGTGACTCTAATGTTACGCATTGGCAAAGAAAACGACTGCCTCATGGACAAAGGAATCGTGTTCTGTTATGTTTTAAGTTCAAAATAATCAGCCAGTCTTGCAGTATCATCAAGCTGTTGAAGTCCTTATTGCCCAAGAAGCCCTGACGAAGTTGTCGATCTAGGTACACATCCCGAATATAGTTATCCCTTGCAAAGACATTTATGAGTAATTACGATGATTAGTATTATCGATTTTTCATCATAATCCTTTTCGTCACCTCCCGAAATAACCGTATATGGTCAAATAAAACAGCCATACGTCAGAAAAGTCAATCCACGGCTACAAAAATAGCTCTTCTCAAGCTTAACATCCCGAATATAGTTATCCCTTGCAAAGCCATTTAAGACTGGTTACGATGATAAGTATCATCAATTTTTCATCATAATCCTTTTCGTCACCTCCCAAAATAATCGTACATGGTCAGTGCGAAAGGAAATGACGTCCATTGGTCGTGATATGTTAATCTGATGACCTTGTTATCGGTGAGACGAATCAGAATGAAGCTCTAAGGCATACCCAATCCTTAATTTGACAGTCGCTTCTTTTTTGAAGTTATAGTCAGTGCATGGAATGATGATGATACGCTGTGCATAATCACTTTTTAGAGCAGAAAAATGATAGAACGAAAGTGAAAATATCAGATCAAAGTTTTCATCATTTATTGCCTTTTTTGAGTTAAATTTGCGTATTATTATTGAGACTGAAGACGTTGAATACACGATGCATATAATGATATCTGTCTTTTCTTCCCTTTGTCCTGTTACGTGAAAACATTTGAAAATTCCACTTCATCAAGAACCATATTTTTTACCACTAATCAGTTGTTACAATAATTGTAAACATTAACAGTACATTACATATTCACAAAATATTACCGTAAATGCATTTAAGTTCATTGGGATTTAATTTCGTGGTAGAGAGGAACTATCCTCCAAGCAGAAGAGAGAAACGTTACAAATCGCGACCACTCCTAGCCCACTCGACTAAAACCTCTGCTTGGAAAATAGAGAGAAAATTTAGTGTTCGCGTTGGTATTTAGTTCGTGGTTGAAACAAGACCATAGACGGGTAGAAGAAAAAACAAATATTTTCGCAGTGGCTTTAAGTTTGCAGTCAAGAGGTTATCTCAAAAACCGTGATCATTAAAACACCGTGAACTTAAATGCATTTACTGTTTTGGGCTGTAAACAACCGCAAACAACCGTAAAACTTAAACGGGCAAAAACATTTTTTTTTAGGACAGACGACGTCTTATGTACCGTACAGATCAGTCGGATCAATTGGATTGCTTGGTACTCAGTCACTTAATCTCTCTTCAACCCATTCCTTGAGGCGTCAAGAAGGAAAGAATTTCTTTTAAAAAATGAGAATTAGAATATAGGAACGTTACCTGTTGATCAGGCGCACTGTTGACAACAGCAAGGTACAACAAGGATGAGCACAAACAAGCAGCGAACAGAGTCTTCATCTTGGAAATCAGTCGGTCCAAGTCTTAGCCACTTCCAGTCCTGATGCGACGTACGCTCCTCTTCCTATGAAGCGCCCTCAACAAGTGGGAACATATATGACCCGTTTCATACAGGAAGCTGACGTAAAGGCAATGCAAATGCTGTTAAGTGTTTGTAGGCACATCCTGGAATCGTTGATTAAAAGTGACAGCAGTGCGCGTGAATCGGAATAATTCATTTTGGGTATGTTGGTCGTATAACGGGGGGTGCCCAAATATCGGACGTTTTTTTTACGCGCTGGAACTCACGGCGCTCCATTGCTGGTTGCCAGAGAATGGTCATGTTTTAATGAATGAATTTTGAACACATTCATCTAAAGACCATACTTGGACAAAAAATGTATTCATACTGTTCATGGGCCCTTCATGCTCCGCGTTACATGCGGAAGACGCTGTGAGCCATTTTCACGAATGTACCTTCTGATTTAGTGCTACGCCAGATAGTGTGCCTAACTTCCTACGCTTTGGTAATTTTGCTCTCTTCGGAAGTTAGTGATGAAGTTAGGGAAATGTAAATTAGGCTTGAAGTCTGCTATATTCTAGCTTTCTTTCGACCGGAAAATTTTGACTGTGTGCACTTCTCACGTCATGTGAGAAGGGCTATATCTAGCGCATCCCAGCTCATATTTCCACGGGAAATAGGCTACTACGCGCCCCGACGTACGTATTGAATACGGCCCGACTTACGAAATCATTACGAATAAACGACACCGCTGACATCAACAATACTCCGTCTACTTATTGGGAAATATCTTCGCCATCTCTGTATTCAGTTTCCTTTTCATAGACGGTACCAATCACATGTTAAAGCGTAACAAAACTGTGCGTTGAATCGTTTCGCCACCATCGCGGCCCCCAAAAATGGCGGGAAAACAACGTCGTCAGACGACAGCAATGTTTACGTTGTTTTTCTTTGGTCGGTTTTCTTCTCAACAAACACTTAAAGACCCAAATTTTTAGTGTTTTATGAAATTATTTTTCTTATGTGTATGATAGCTGTGTGACTTATGTATCTGCTTGGCACAGGTCGTATATTTAGGTGCCGGGCCGTCTAGCTACGCAGTGACCCTCTACTTAGCGCTACCATCATTATTGTCAAAATACTACTTTTCGACAAAACAAGAAATGAATATGTACACATATGTTTTGAATGTAAATGACAATCATGCGCATGAACTTGGGTTATTTACCTTCCTTATCAGCTTAGTTATTGGACACAAACACCGCGTACTTATGCAAAATAAGATCAGTAAAAAATCCGTGCGATGTTAGGGCGCGTCGATGTTCGGGCGCCCCCCGTTACATATTTGCATGAATCAAAGCCAGACATTTGTTTTAAATTCAGTTAATGGTTTGCACACTCTGGAAATGTGGAAGTGGTGAAAATATATACCTGTCTTTTTGATCGTACACTCGAGTACATCTAGACGCATATCCGTGATATAGATACATGAAAGGCAACCAAAGCAATATTCGGGCCAAAAAATTCAATAGAAAAAATGCTGAAATCTTTAGTGTGCACGTGCTGACATTTACTAACAATGTTTAGCACATTTGCATAATACCTTCATATCTAAGGATTCTAAGGAGTACTGAGGAGTAATTGAATTAAAAACATGGATGTGTCTTGGAACAAAAAGGCACTTCTGCCGTAAGATTGTAAAAAATCAGTGCACAAGCTGATAGCTTAGTAGCGATTTCCATCACCTAATGTAATCTTTACATAAAAGAAATTACCATGTATTACCATGAAAAGTATGTATAAAAGTGTAGAAATATTTAAAATTGTACACGTCGTTCTCCTATCTCGACAAACGTGTATAACATTTACGTTAGACTTTTTTGTGCACAATGTGTTCTCAGGTGTTGGCGCATTGGTGACGCAAAACAAATTATGCAAGATGAACTTAATCTAACAGAGTCCAGGAAGGTGGGTGGACAGTTATGTAGGCAATATCATTTCCTTCGTCACGACGAATCTTCCTTCAGCTCGCCCCCTTTAAACCGGTTATTGAAGAGATTCCCACTATTAAGCCTAAATGTTGATGGGTTTTCCTAAGTTACACCCACACAGTATTGGTCAGGCTCTCCTCAAGCATCTCCAGCTTTACGTGCCATCTTGGGGAGGTTCCTTATTAAATCTCTGATAGGTTCTCATTTTCTAGTAAGAAGATTCAGGTTAAGTATTTTTCAAGGGCACGGCAGCGTAGGAGGCACAGAGCCCCCCTCAAAAAATGTGTGTATGTGTGTGTGTGTGGGGGGGGGTCAAGCGGAAACTCTTGTGCATTTTTTCACTGATAGGGATGTCTTTAAACTTACCTTACTCAACCAGGAAAATTTGCCTCTCAAAATGCAGGAAATAGCGCTTCAGCTAGGGGTTTCATTAAATTTCGAAATTTTCCCCGAGGAGCATGCTCCCGGACCGCCCTACGACGGTCGCACCTCTGCTTGTTGGGAGGGCGTCGCCCCAAAAAATTAAAGTCAAGCTGAAACTAAATACTGTGGGGGTGTCACTAAAATTACCTTAATGTACCAGCAAAATGTGCTCCTTAAAATGCAGGAAATAGCATTTCAGACGGTCAAGATTTCAAAATGTTCCCACCTATGAACGGCATTGGGGCCTCTCAGTGATTTATGTACTAGCCATACTTTGTACCTTGTACAATTGTTGCGCAATAAAGTTCTGTATTTTTAAAAATCTAGGGCATCTACATCTAGATTCTGAGTCAACCACCCTAACCATGGCATTAAATCTAGGGCATCTACATGTAGATTCTGGGTCAACCACCCTAACCATGGCATTAGGCCACCAATACAATTATTACAGGTTTTGATACACAGGTGGACTGTTATAGACTGACCTATGTGGCAACCGTTACAAGATTCGTGTTACAACTGAAGTGACGAAAGAGAGTCGTGAGTAAGAAGCATACGGAAATCCACGATGACCACCAGCGGCTGGCTATCTTATACGGACCATCTATTTCACATTATTTTCCAATAAAGTAAGCCATTCGGCGTGAAATAAGTCAGCCACTGCCGCGTGCCTGCGAAGCTGGTGTTATATTAAGCCACAAATTAAGAACCTGCAGTCGTAAAAACGTGTGAGGAGATCGTACACAAAGTCAAGTGCATACCCATCAAAAGTTCATAGATGGCGCTGCTGCAAGACGTCTGCTTGCGATCGTGTACCGCCACGATGCTGCATGTAAGTGTGGAATGTTTGCCATAACACTTGCCACTAGCCTACGTTGCAGACTCCTTCCGGCTGTTTTCATTTTCTAAGTTCCAATTTTTTCTATTACATTTTTTTCTTGTTGTTGGCCAGCAATTAGATAAAAACAATAACTTGAAAAAGAAAACAGCCGGGAGGAGTCTGCATCGGAGGCTAACTTGCCACATGGTTTTACCTTTTGCCAACAATCATGTTCCCTCTACCCGTGCAGATGAGCAGGCAATATTGGGGAAAAGGTCATCAATAGTTTTCCTGATGATACCATATCTTGATAATCAATTAATAGCAATTTACATCAGACATAGTATATATCCACTGTCAGCTACCTATAGCCCCCCTCTCACTGGACCCGCGGCACGCTGGCGGCGTCGCTGCGTCCTAAACTAGATTTATGTTACCCTTGATTTTAATAATTGGAATTTCATTCAAAACATACAAGTATGACCAAAAAGGCAGCAGAACACACAAAGCTTAAAAAGATTCGTTTTTTTGTCGATGAAATTCGTGCTTTGTCAATTCGATCGACCGCAGCGACGCCGCCAGCATGCCGCGGGTCCAGTGAGAGGGGGGCTTAGAACTTGATACCAACATTTGGTACATATGCTGTGTGATCAACGTCATTACCAACACTTGCATTACAGCACCCCTGTCGTTCCATTTTTCCTATAGCTTTACATGGGTTACTCACTAGCTGCTAAGATTTAAATTTTTGTATGCATTTAGTCAGCCATCGAGCGGTCGGGCCGGTGGAAAATGAGACCATGTAGTGGTAATGTTGTTTACGAGGTGGTGGACAATGTAAAAAGTACTAATGAGCATGAGGGACAGTGAGTCTATCATGAAGGACGCGTTCTTGAAACCATCTTCACGCAGTCATTATGTCTTTATGAAACCGTCCCTTTTGTGTCAGTATCGTGCGATAGGGACAGGTTCGCACAGCTTCTTTCAGTCAACAAGTTACGTCACTCGTGTGCACTTTGGAAAACGTGTATAGTTCCATTTGTTATTATAAACTAATGGCAAAGACCTGAGACACGATCGAGAGCTCGGGTCGCCTGTTATATCCAAATTTGAAACGACAGGAAGAGCCGTGTGCTCCTGGAATGAGATTCACAAGTGGATACAATAAAAGGCTTTGTATGTATTGTACGATTCTAGTTGTCTATTATAGTCTATTAGGACAACTGAAGTTGAGGTCCTCATCGACTACGATGGACGAACATCATTAGCCACTACTTGACTTAAAGTAATGACAGAATTTCTAACCAAATGAAATATTGTCGAAGTGGAGAAAGTTCAGCTTAGCTGCAGAAAAAGAAGAGTGCAGAGAGGTAGCTAAGGTGAGGGACGCCTACATTGTGTGCTGTCGCCCCACATGCCCATTAATTGAGAAGTACACAGGTGGAAGGCCGGAAAACGCGCTGCGTGGTGCAAGAGTACCGGGATACACCATGCTGCGCAAGTGCTGCCGCAAGTCTAGCGGTGCGCCATCCTTTTTGACAGGCATATGGCATGGGATACACAGATTGCAACTCTTTGAAACCGAATATTCATGTGATGCCTACGTCCATGTAGCCTGGAGTCCACCTGGTGAGCTTTGGTACTTGTTAGCGGAGTAGCTATAGCGACCGTTTCCGTTGGGGGCGGACCAAGGCTATTAAACAAGGCCAGGCTAGACTCCAGGCTTCGCCAGAGAGAGCGCACGTAGGCGTAGCTCTCCACATGATGGATGGATGGATGGATGGATGGATGGATAGATGGATGGATGGATGGATGGATTGATGGGTGGATGGATGGATGGATAGAAGGAAGGATGGATGGATGGATGGATGGATGGATGGATGGATGGATGGATGGATGGATGGATGGATGGATGGATGGCTGGCTGGCTGGCTGGCTGCATGGCTGGCTGGCTGGCTGGCTGGCTGGCTGGCTGGATGGATGGATGGATGGATGGATGGATGGATGGATGGATGGATGGATGGATGGAAGGATGGATGGATGGCTAGCTGGCTGGCTGGCTGGCTGGCTGGCTGGCTGGATGGATGGAAGGATGGCTGGAAGGATGGATGGATGGATGGATGGATGGATGGATGGATGGATGGATGGATGGATGGATGGATGGATGGATGGATGGGTGGCTGGATGGATGGATGGAGACCGTAACGTCGAGCGACTAAAATTGGACCTCTGAATATGATATATCATGTAAAAGTATGATTTGAAAGTAGACAAAACACACTTCAGTTGTATAATATAATCATCTTTTTCTAATGAAATTTGTTTGAACAAGGAGGTTTTAGGAGTTTTTCGTGGCCGCCCTGGTAACGCTGTTTGCTACCGCTATCTATTCGTCGAGCTCTATTTCTTGAAAATCATCCTGAAATCAAAATCACTCAACAAAGTCGTCGTCTTCTGGGCGAGGCATCTTGAAACTAGCCTGGAGCGAAAATGATGCTGAGAGGAGAATAATTGTGTCCTCCCTCCTCAACTTCCTTCGGTTGAACTACTACAGTGAGCTTTATGCTGAGCTGTTCAAAGATCACTCTGACGACGCCTAATGCTATTTTCAAAGCGGGGCCCGGTCGGGCAGCTTGCGGGAACGAAAAGTAGTAGTTTCTGTGATCTGATATTGCCTTTGCCGTTGACGCAGTGAAATAACAGAGACATGAAATAGCGCAGCCCTCTACAGAGCTCAAACTCAGTCATGGCGTGTTCACAACTTATGAATCATGCCACCTGATAAGTAAAATCCTGTAAAGTAAAATAGAAATTAAGAAAAAGCCAAGTTCGGAGACTGCTTTTGTGCGAGATGCTGCAGTGAAATAACAGAGACATGAAATAGCTCAGAACCCTACAGAGCTCATCCTGTGAACATCTTACAGGACCTTTAAGAATGGCAATACCAGCGGCAATTGATATCTGTACTGTATATGTATGTAACATGGCTTTTATGATTGATTGGTTATTGTTGTTAATGTGTAATTAGTCGTAGTTTGTGTTTTTATATGTGAAATCAGGGGTACCTGAAAAACAGGCTTCACAGCCTGAGTGTATTTTTCCTGTATGAATAAAATAAAATGAAATAAAATCTCTCCTTTAGTCCCATTTTCGTTTGTATTCATTCGATAAACATTACTAAAATTCAGGCCATGGCGTGTTCCCAACTAATGAGTCATGATAGGTACAATCTTGTTAAGGCTGAGACCGGTGAGATGAAGTGATATCTATTTTTACCACTTCATGTTCCAAGCCGGTGTATTTTACAAGATAAACACCTATAGTTAAAGACATGCAGATATGTATAAAACCTCACGAAGCAAGCTGCTTATGGTTTTTCCCAGAAAGATCGTCTAGACTTTACTGCTTCATATCTTAGAGCTGCTCTTTCTCATCAAAGCAAGCAACGACAGGTAGACAGACAGCTTACCTGTCCTTAGCAATGAGTTTACGCAAACAATCAGCAGGGCACAGTTTGACACGTAAAACTTCAGAAAGTTCTGTCAAAAAATGTTTAAAAATACTTTCTTATGCACTGATTTAACCTGCTCTGTTCTCGACCTTAAGTGTTACTACTATGTTAACTACCAACACAGATAATTATTCTGCATTACCTTGTAACGTAATATTTTCAGTATTTAGTATAACAAAAGAAAATACATGCTATAACACTCAAACCAAAGGTATGTTTCTTTTAGATGTTGTGGCCGGTAGGTGAGTATCATGATGTTATTTCAAGAGTAAAGAAACCTGAATCGTGATTAATAGGTCATGAGTTCAATTTTTGGCTACACATCGTATCCTTAGCTTGGGAAATTAAACGACTTTTCTTAGTCCACCAAGGTGTAAATGTGACTCTATCCTACCAAAATGAATGTAGTCCTCCGCTACAGTACAGGTGTCTCACATGTTGGGAATGGGGATTGATAAAAAGGGCGGGTTGGATGGTCGACGGTCTGTAGCTTTCATGCGCCTGTGTTTCCCTGTCCATCCTCTGCCTGTCACTCACCCACGTTCTGGCAGTAGTCACTTTGGTTGGGAATGAGTTAGCAGAGATGTGTCTACGGCTTTGGGGTGAGTCATGGGTAGCTTGGGAACTAGTTGGAAGTAAGTCGGCAGTGGTTGCGGTGTGGTTAAGATTCTAATTTTACTGTTGAATTACTCCCGAACACCAGCCGAACACTAACCGACCACGCCGAACACCAACAGACACCCAGCAAACCCATTCCAGACCTCCCGTCCATTGCCGAATGTTTTGAACATGTTGAAAACATTCGGCTGGCGCAGCCGAACACCAGCCAACCAAGCCGAACACCAGCAGACCAAGCCGAACACCAGCGCTGACCAAGCCGAACACCAGCCGACCACACCCGATCTAGCTACCGAATTACTCCTAACCATGGTCGGGGAGGCCATGTTCGGCTTTGTGTAACCTGGGCTTTATATGTGCACAAGGCATCACTAGTTATCACCTGTCTAGTTTCACCTGTTCTTAAATGGATTGCTTACGCCGTCTGAACTTCCGCGGTGAGTAAGGGCCCTGTCACACTTGTGCGTATATTAAAGTGCGCGTGAGTTGCGAATAAACTTTTTTTGGTTTAAGTAAGGTTTGCGGGGAAAAAGTGTTTTCTACTTTGACCCACCGTTGTGCAGCCTAGTGATCGAACCTAAGAAATTACTTATTCGGCAAGTAACCTAAAGCAAAAAGATGTTAATACGCAACTCATGCGGACTTGTATATACGCACAAGTGTGACAGGGGCTTAAAATACGAGGCCATTTCGTACCGTGCTACTGCGGCCTCAAAAGGCTAATAGATGGGACCTTTACCTCTTAATATCTAAAATTGACGTGAGCTATAGCTAAATGTCATATATGATTGATTAACTAGTATTTTTTGGGGGCAGCACGGAACTTTGATTTAGTACCTATTTTTGTCCGAAACTATGACGGAACACCTTCGTTTTTAGATACTCATTCCAAAGTCAAAAGACGTAGTTTCGTTTCAACTCCAAAAACATCAAAACAGCCATCTTAAATCGGGATTTGTGCTATCAAATAATTACAGTGATATGCGTGTCTTTGAAAATAAAGTAGCCTAATGCTGTGCGCTTGGGGTGAAATTAAAGTATGCCACCCACTCTCGTCCGGTTGCTTTGCTAGCTTATTGATTAAACCTTGTTACGCCCAAAGCGTCAATTAAGACAGCACACAAGGGACAACCATATGCCTAGGTAACCTCGTTGCCAAGGTAACATATATGACAAATCTAACTAATCTCCAAGCAGATGAAAGGGTCCGGCTGGGTGTCAGTGTTTTACGCTTGATTTGGAAACATTTGATAGGTCTGTTGATGAAGGTTAGACATACAGGTAGTAAGATACGCCAAAAAATAGTTACTCAAGCAACTGGATAAAATTGTGAAAATTTTATCCAGTTGCTTGTCTATATATAGTAGTAAATATTTTTGGCGTATTTGATAGGTCTTTCTAGTAGTGGACCTTTTTAATTCATCGCTAGTTCCTAGTGGGAGGGTAGCCTCCTGATCATGACATGCGCTAGATGTTTGTCTTCTGCGGAGACCAAAGCACAAAAACAACTATACAAAGCACAGGCAATCAGTTGGTTCAGCGAGAGACCCCCAGATGATCCTTTTGGCACTGTGGGTCCAATGTCTGGAACGGTGACCACCAGCTGCAGACACACACACTCTCCAACTCGGACTTTCTCAAAGAGACTCTTAAAGTCACAGAGATGACCAAAACGGACAGGCACGTACGTGGCGTACCATATCACTTTCATTCTGTTGTGTGTTGTGTACCGTTTGTATGTGTAATGATATATGTTAAAGATACATGTGGATTTATTACAACGCTAACGACTCACCATACCCCGACGTTGCGCCCTTGGGAAAGGCACTTGACACTACCTTCCCGGACGGTGGAGTGACGCCCACCGAGCCTATTCGGCTAATCTGTCAAACTGTGTGCCAAAAAGCACACTGCGGATTTGGTTGCCGATGTGCTAACATCTAGCACATTTGCCACTGAGAACCGTTAATTCTTTTTATTTTTAATGATATAATGTGCATCTTTGTTACATTTTTTTCTGACCCATACCTTTCCCATAATGACCTCAATGAAAAGCAGTCTGTAGGCTGATGTGAGCTTCTCATGAATAAACAAACGTTCGAACAAATGAAGGGCACACCACTGAAATCAAGACATAGAAACGCCGAACAGGCAGCAAAAGATCATGAAAACAAGGCCGACCGGTTCATTTTCTTGATATGTGAGATTTACCTAAGTTGAACTGAATACGCAAAGTTTTAATGAGCGTAGTTTTCTTCAAGCCACAATGCTCTATTCACTCATTCATACATTGATTGATGGGCTAATGGTTCTATGACGACAATCATACGCACCGACACGCTTATGCGCCATTCAACAGCCACATGGCAGCGCTCCTAGACACTGTCAACAGCGATGAGGATAACGCAGAGTACGATGAGTAATTGTTCATCGCCTGTCAGACTCTATACTTGTTCTCAAAATTCTATCATGTTGCTTTTGGTTCGACTGAAAGGTAACAAAATGCTATGAATGTCCTATTGTTACCTTCGCCAGAAGGTTATATTTTCGGTTCGGCTGTGGTGGGGTGACTGTGGATGTAGGCGGCATAACTCTTGAAGCCATGAATGGCTGTTCAAGATTTTTGGTAGGCAAGTTACTGTTGGGAAGACAAAGATCCAGTTCCAGAATGGGCTTTCTGGCAAGTTCCTACGTTACTGCAGTGGACCTTTCGTGTTTGTTGGTTTGATTTGCGAACAGAATAACTCAAGATACTGTAGATGGATCGTGATGAAAATTTTGTAGGTGGGTTATATATTGTATAATCAATCAGAAATATTCATAATACATCATTCGTAAAAAGACCTCATCATTTGGCGAAAGTATGGGATCGTGGAACTCTAGTTTTACTTTATTTTCGCAAGACTACAGTCAAATCAGAAATTTACTTGCCTGTGATTTTGGTGATAGTATATGATACTCGATTCTATTGTATTTGTCGGGGAGGCAAGTGAATAAAGGTACAAACGCTAAGTCTTGATGTTTTGATCAACCAAGGAGGTTAAAATGAGATTTTAGCCTCCTTGGATCAACCAAGGATTCACAGGGTTAATATTGACAGGTGTTATTCACAACATTATCAAAAAACACCCTGTCAACAATAATAGTGCCCAAAAAATTATTTTTGACAATGACATCATGTCAAAAGTGCAAAAACGTCTTATTGACAGGAACAACCTCATTCAAAGTGAATTAGAGTGTCGTTGTTTCTGGTGCTCACGTTTCTGTTTTGCAGTGTGTTTTTTGTAGCTTTATTGTATATGCTTATTTTGATTATTGTGCCTGTGCCATGCGAACGCGTGTCTGCATACTTCTATGAAAATATAACAATTAAGAAATATGGGATAAAAAGGAGGTGTCACTTCTTTAATCTAATATATAAACAATCTTACTCAATAGTCTATTTGTATTACTTTTAGTTGTGCCGGCGTTGTCATAGTTTGATTGCCATGTACATGGCGCTTAATCAACAAGCAAGCAACCCCTTTCGTCATCTCGTTGAACAATAAAAACAATAAAAGAGTTTCAAACGTATTCTTTTTATTTCAGCCTCCACAAAATATACTTACATCACTTTTCTAGCTGTGGACTTTAAGATATCACTTTCCATGAATTGAAATATTTGCAATTAGTGAAACCTTTAAAAATGTTAACAGTTTCTACATCTATAATGATCTCCTTCATATGTGTGATGTAGGACATCTTGATATATCAAGAGTGTACTTAAGATAGCTCTGTCAGCTCGACTATATATAAACCTGGATATAATATGCGCCCTAAAAATAACTCAGTGCACTAATGATGGCGTGGTAAACAAAATTAATGCAAGTACTAAGTATTGTACTGTATATTAGCACTGGACTATTCAAAAGATCTTTGCAAGCGCACTGTTAGAAAATCCGAGTTGAATACTTGGAAATGTTGCCAGATTCAACTAGCAGAATTCTTTCGATGTATACAATTTGTCAGTTTTAGCAAGCATTTCAAAACTACCATTCAAATTCATTATTTGTAACTGTATTCCGATATCTTGTTTGTTGGTATTTGTTTCGTATTGGATACCCGGTAAACCGCCTCATGTCGTAACGCAACAGGTTTATGCTGAACTAGTAACTGAAGAGTACAAGCTGCATATCGGGGACAAATTTTACTTGATCCACTAACACCGGGAAGGAACCCTACTATTTTCGATAAGTGTGGTGGGGTTCTTTAAAGGAGCATTCCACTACAGAAGCAGGTATTATTTTCTGATAGATTATATTTTTCGGGATACGAATACACTAAACCACCTCAGCTGTATTTTCGACCATAATCCTTTTCTAAATCCACGTACCCCCATACAGACCCGCTTAATGTACTTGCATGGCCAACTTTGGGCACAATTTCTCACTAACAGTAGAAGCAGTTGAGTGACTATCATACTTTCAGGAAGGTACATAAAACGTTTGAAGACTACCGCGTCTTGGAATACAAAGATTTGGAAAAAAAATCCAAGATGGCGGACATGCGGTAGCCCCTCTACGCATCAGGGCACCGGCATACTGTTTTCTTTTGTTTTAAAGTCGGCCTTAGAAGTATATATGGTCACCAGCTAGACGGCTGCATACCCGGGATGTCCAACTTCATTTAGAACCACTGCATACTTTCTTTTGAACTGTTGCTGGCACCAAAAATCGCTGAAGTTTGGAGCTGGTTTTCGCAAACATGGCGGCAACGTAGGGGAGAGCTACAGCCATAGTGACGACGCGAAGGAACGACACTTTTCCCTCTGGAGTTCCAGCAGATTGGTTTGCCTGTTTTTTTGTCTAGCTCAGGACCTGAGTAAAACTATCCGCCAAGCCTACGGGTAGGTGATTTCTCTTTTATATTTGTGGTACAATACACTCTGGAGATGGAGGCACTCTTGATTAAATTAGAGGAACTGAAGACTGAAAATTCCTCGAACTTCTCAAAACTAAGTGATAAAATGGATGAAATGAAATCAGAGATGAAAAGAATGGGTGACAGTGTCAGCTTGCACGATGATAAACTAAAGGAACAGGCTCGCTATATTGCTGAACTACAAGCGAAGATTGAGGTGTTAGAAACGCGACAGTTTGATAGCGAACAATACTCCCGTAAAAACTGCCTGCGTGTATGGGGTCTCCCGAGTAACTATGACAACAAAGAAATCCTTGGAAAATTCTTGGAGTTTGCAAAGTCTACTCTGAAAGTTGATATGTCCATGCGGGATATTGACAACATTCATTATCTTGGGAAGGGTACTGGCCGACATGTTATTGTTAAGTTTTCTACATTCCTGGCTAAAAGGAAAGTATATGAAGCCAGAAGAGTGCTTAAGGGTGTTAGGAATGAAGATGGTCAGTTCATCTCGCTCCGACCTGATCTGTCCCCTGCCAGCAGAATTTTATTGGCGCAAGCAAAGCAGTTGGTGTCGTCCGATGGCAAGGACAACAAGCCTTTTTCTTCTGTATGGGTGACTGTAGAGGGGAAAATATGGGCTACACGGGGAGATAAACGTCTACACCTGACCGGACCACAGGATCTTGATTACGTGCCGGCTGGCACAGCTGGGGAAAATTCCATACTGCGCAGAAAGACCGGCGCGAAGCGCTTGGCGTCTACCTCACCTGAGTCGCGACCAGACATGAAACGCGTTAATGTCTTTGAACAGTTACCGGTGGACGAAACCTGTCCCTGAAACTATTATAGAAAACTTTCGTAATTATGTGACTGACTCTGAGTTTGATTGATGAGTTTGTTTCCAGAACATTCAAGCTTATATGACTTACTTTGAGTTGGATGGATGAGTTTGTTCCAGAACTTTCGGGTTTACATGACTGACTCTGAGCTTGATGGATGAGTTTTGTTCCAGAACTTTTGTGATTATGTGACTGACTCTGAGTTTGCTTTTGTGATTATGTGACTGACTCTGAGTCTGACTGATGAATTTGTTCCAGAACTTTCGTGATTACATGACTGACTCTGAGTTTGAGTGATGAGTCTGTTCAAGAACTTTCGTGATTACATTACTTACTCTGAGCTTGATTGATGAGTTTCGTTCCAGAACTTTTGTGATTATATGACTGACTAGGTGGATGATTGATGAGTTTGATCCTTACCTCGTGTTATTACATGACTGACTCGGAGGTGGATTGTTGATTTAGTTTCAGAATTAAAAGGACAACTTCTGAATCTTTCACTGTCTGTAGAAAGTCAGTTTGAGTTGGATTATTCTTATGTTTTTGAGTTAACTTCATATCTGGTAAGGGAATCAGTGAATATGAGAGGAAGGTCGATTTTGTGTTGAATTTAGAATCTGAGTTCAAGTTTTGTTTTGATTTGACTTTATCTTATATATTACTGACATTTATGACATTGTGTTTGAATTTTGAAAATGATTATTGTTTGTTTTGGAGCTTACTCCACATATCAGTTTGCAATGGTTTATATTTTTCATTTAAGGATGGTTGTACGTAGTTGGTTGGACTACTGGAATTTTTGGCCTTAACAAAAGAATGTTCTGTTGTGTATTTTTTGTTTTCATTCATGGCACACTGTATCCCGTCTTTATATGTTTAAGGTTGAATGTGTTTGAGTTCATATACATTATGTTATCATCATTTACGAGAACCCCTTACCATTCTAGTATTGACAAAAACTGCTTTTTTACTGTTTATTTTGCTTTTTGCGGTCGTCTTCCCCTGTTTGATTTCTTCGGTATATCTTTTCTACTTTCCAGCTTTGATGACATTATCAAAAGTAAATATATGTAGTTTTAATTGTAACGGGTTAGGTGACCGCAAAAAGCGAAACGAAATATTTGCATGGTTAACGGACAAACCATATAATATATGTTGTTTACAAGAAACCCACTGTACCGCAAAACAAGAAGATCTTTGGCAATCAGAATGGGGGGCCCCGGTTTTATTTAGCCACGGACTTAGTAATAGTAGAGGCGTTTTAATCTTATTTAAGAAGAATATTTCCTATACCATCCACCAGACCCTGAGCGACGACTCAGGGCGGTGGATGGTTTTAGATATCACTATAGATTCTACACGTTTTTGTTTGGCCAATATTTATGCCCCTAACTCTGATGACCCAGACTTCTTCTATAACCTCGAAACAACAATACACAATCACATAGCGTCAGATCTAAATACTATTATTGTTGGTGATTTTAACCCTATCTAGACCGGGGGGGGGCTAAAAGTGCCCGCGCCAACTTTGACATCGTATAACTGCCAAACGACGTATGGTAGGACAACCAAATTTGGTGACTTTTCCTAAAATTTAGTTGGCAACAATATTATGATAAAAGTAAAAGTTTATCATTTTTCGTGTTGCCATAGCAACGGGTTTCTGAAGAGGCATTTTATGCAAATTTCACTAATTTCGATTTAAACATAGTTGTTTCCAATGTTTTCTTGCTCAACCACACTAGTTTCCTACATGTATAACATTTTATGTAATTTAATGTAACTCTCATGATTAAATATTCATAAATTATGCTAATTTGATGACGTCATCGCTCAAAATCCAAGATGGCGGAAAAAATCATTACTTTCGGTATAAACAGGCTTTTTCGCCTTTAAATTCGTCACAACCTGGAATTTTCCTAACCAGAAACATTCAGATTAATGTTTTTTGTCTATTTTGATTGTTATTTGGGGTCATAAATGGGAAAAAAGTATTTTTAGAAATTTCAAAATGGCCGATCCAAGATGGCGGATTCCAGGGGGTCGCTAACAACACATGACGTCATCGTTCGACGTTATTTTGACGTCAACTTCGTCACCACTGACGTCAAATGTCTTGGCATACCTTTAAATCAATAATACGCACTATTTTGTCTAATACGTTTAGATATTATGGGAATTTCCTATTTAGCCAATAAAATGACATCGATGACATCATAATTACGTCATATTACGTCATAACGTCACCAAAATTACAGGAATTATAAAACTTCACGTGAACATCACTCCCTGCAAATTTGGTGATGATAGGGCATACCGTTCGGAAGTTATGATGGGGGGGTCGAAAGAGCCCCCCCCCGGTCCAGGAAGTCTCAAAAAAGCCCGGTCTAGATAGGGTTAATACTATATTGAACCCGGAGATTGACAGAGCTGGGCATCACGCTGCAGTTTATCATCCTAAGTGTCGTACAGCAATCAATTCTTTATGCGCTAACTTAGATTTACATGATATTTATAGATATTATAACCCCAGAACAACACGTTATACTTGGAGACGGAGGCACCAGGCCAGTAGAATTGACTATTTTTTAACTTCTTTTTCCTTAACTTCTGCTATAGGTAACGCTTGTATAGAGGATAGTTTAAGGTCGGACCATTCGCTCATTGGTCTCACTGTTACCACTTCTACTATACCTCGCGGACGTGGGTATTGGAGGCTGAACCAGGATTTGTTATACGATAAAACTTTTATAAAGGAAACCTCAGAATTCATAACAGATTTTTTCCATTTCAATGTTAATTCTGCTAGTCCAAACGTTGTGTGGGAAGCTTTTAAATGTTCCGTTCGCGGACATATTATTAAATTTTCTTCATGGAAAGCTAAACAAAATAAAGATACTGTATTTTCTCTCTCCGGGGAGATCGACAGACTGCAAAAAGTATTAGATACACATTTTAACTCAGACACCTTTCAAATATTACAATATAAAAAACAGCAATTAGAATTACTATACCAAACTAAATCCAGTAATATGATCAGAGGGGGGAGGGCTATGTGGATGTAAGACGGGGAAAAATGTACAAAACTCTTTTTGAATCTTATAAATAGAGGAAACATGCGGAAGAATGTAACTAAACTCGTTACGGCTGAGGGATTGGTTATGACCGACCCTCAAGATATTTTAATCGAACAAGTTAAGTTTTTCTCCGACCTTTATTCTTTCAAAGAATCTCCGATGTCTTTAGAGAGCGATACTTTTAAATATTTTTTTCCCGACCCACCCCATGTCTCTGTATCTATTGATCAACGAGACAGCTGTGAAGGGGAAATTACAGAGAAAGAACTCAAAGAATCCATAGAGTCATTTTCATCTGGAAAAGCACCGGGATTGGACGGCCTACCTGTTGATTTTTATAGAGTTTTCTATAAGTATCTTAAGAAACCCATGCTTGACTCCTTTAACTTTTCTTATCGAACGGGGCATTTAACCGACACCCAAAAATCTGGTCTTATTACTCTTTTACTAAAGCAAGACTCCACGGGACAGGATAAAGACCCGTCTCACATTAAAAACTGGCGCCCCTTGACATTGTTGAACTGTGATTCGCGTATTCTTTCCAAATGTATAGCCCTGCGTATTAAACAAATAATTCCTAATTTAATATCATATGATCAGACTGGTTTCTTACAAGGGAGGTGCATTAGTGACAATATACGTCGGATTTTAGAAATTATAGAATATTATGAACGTAATGATTTACCTGGTTTAATTTTTGTTGCAGATTTTGAAAAAGCATTTGACACTATTAGACTTGATTTTATTTTCAAAACACTCGAATACTTTGGCTTTGGTGCGGGATTGATTGATTGGATAAGAGTTTTGTATAAAGATATAAGTAGTAAGGTAATCAATTATGGACATATTTCCCACCCCTTCATGCTGTCCCGTGGAGTTCGCCAAGGCTGTCCTCTTTCACCTTATTTGTTTATTTTAGGAGTAGAACTTTTAGCTAATAAGATAAGAAATAATATTGGAATAGAAGGATTAACTACGTATGGTATAGAGTCTAAAATCTCTCAATATGCCGATGATTCTAATTTCCCCCTGGCCCCGAAACTTGGTTCCCTCTACTCATTAGTTAAAGATTTAGAAGATTACTCTTTATTATCTGGTTTAATTCCAAATTTCGATAAATGTAAAATAAAACGTATAGGTTCTTTAAAGGGTACACATTTCTATCTTCCTTGTCCCTTGCCAATTCAATGGACAGACGGCCCCATCGACCTTTTGGGAATTCATATTCCTGTACAATTTTCGGATATAATTAGTATAAACTTTGATAGGAAATTCACTAAGATCGATAAACTTTTACTTCCTTGGAAGACAAAGACTTTAACACTCATGGGTAAAGTTACTTTAATAAACACACTTATTGTATCACAATTTATATATTTACTTAGCTCGCCTCCGTCCCCACCGCCTGATTTTTTTGTCAAATATGAAAAGAAAATATTTCGATTTCTATGGGGAGGGGGGCCGGAGCGAGTTAGTAGAAAGTCTATTTACAGTGCTTATGAACAGGGGGGACTGAAGCTAAGAAACTTGCGGTCTGTCGATCTCACCCTAAAAGCCTCTTGGATTCCTAAGCTACAGTTAAACAGAGAATGGTTCTGTTCCAAGTTTTTATTTATGTCTTGTTCATGGTTACGGACTTCCTTGTTCCCCTTTGTACAACTTTCTGTCCGTGATTTTGATAATTTTATGGGTAAGAATCCGCCAATAACTTCCTTTTTCAGACAGGTCATACAATATTGGTTGCGCTTCCAACTCCGACCCCCAGAGGGTGTGGACGAGGTCAAACAACAGCTTCTCTGTTTGAACTCGAATATATGTATTGGTCAAAAACCATTCTTTTCCTCAGCTTTTGATACTGGGGGTGTTCGATTTCTTAATGATATATTGGATTTAGAAAATAGATTTCTTTCTTATGAAAATTTCATTCTAAAATTTGGGGATATGTGTACAAAATTACAATACAATCAGTTAATTTCTGCTATACCAGCTCACTGGAAAGCATTACTAAAGAAAGCATCTCATATCTTACAAGTTTGCATGCCCATTTGTAGAGACACAACTTGGCTTAGAAAAAAACTCATCAATAAACATTTGTACCTTTTTTTTATCAACGATGACAAGGTTTGTGAACCGTCGTATAGAATACAACTGTCTTGGGAGGAACTTTTTAACACTCCTATCCCATGGAGACAAGTTTACTGCTTACCTTATAAGCTCACAATTGATACTTATACAAGGATGTTTCAGTTTAAGACGCTTTTTAAATTCTTAACAGTAAACAAAACACTATACACCTGGGGCCTGGTAGACTCCCCTCTATGTAGTCTGTGTCACGAAGAGGAGGAAACAACCATACATTTATTTTGGAATTGTAGAATTGTAGCTAATTTCTGGGCTGAAGTGCAGGGTTGGTTTTTTAACTTGACAAAGATAAATTTACATATGAATGCTTTCAATACTGTCCTTGGTGATCTAAGCGACCGATGCCCTGTTCTGTCAAATCTTATTATTCTATTAGGTAAATGTTATATATTTAGATATCGTAAAATACATGTTGATTTATCTGGTTTTATTTCATTTGTTTCCTACTTTCAAAAATTAGAATTCATTATTGCCCAACGCAAAAATAAGATTCAGAAACAAATTGGGAAGTGGGGGGAACTACATATTGTTCTATCTAGTTAATTTCCGTTATTTTCCTGTACAATGATAGGGGTTCTCTCGGCATTTTATGATCATACTCTTTTGTTCTTGGATTTTAAGTTTCAGTTTTGTTGTCACACATGTGCCTTTATTTTCTGTATGTTTGCCATGATTTTCTTTTTGTAAAATTTATGTTGGTTATAAACAATAAAAAGACTGATCTATAAAAAAAAAAAAAAAAAGATTTGGGTACTTTTGTAAAAACATTGAACTCTGACATTGTTGGAAGGGTCCTCGGGGGATTCAGGAACTCGATCGCTATAATGTTTGCCCTGCGTTCAGGCTTCAACTTATGGTAACTTTGACAAGACAAACCGGATTGAACCATAACAATTTAGTCTTTGATGAATTATGACACCCGCTTCTGGAGTGGAATCGATGCGTGGCTCTACTCAAACCCGGGACCTCAATTTAACGTCCTCTCCTATGGGTGTCCCTGGCCGAAGCTAGATACTTATTTACACGTCCAGTTGGGGAAGAAATATGTGTAAAGTGCCCTTTCAAAGTTCAGTGCACAATATCAGGACCTACTGGTTCTGGCTCAGCAACCCTAACCACAAGGCCATTGTGCCAAAGATAAAATAAATGCAGGGGATGGTTTATTTGCTACCTTACTTGGGACAGTTGTTCAAAATACCTCTTCTTCGTCTTCTCTCAGTCAGTCTCAAACAAAATAAACTAAGCACATAAACACATTTCTATAGTTATAGCCAGACACAGGGAATATTTTGAATCAACATTTTCACATTTTCTATCAATTATGACTAAACTACATGGCGAATAGTGCATTTTCACCATACAATACCTATTCATTAAACTAAAAACAACACTTTTTTTTGTGACATAGAAGAAATGTTTGGTCAAAACAACCGGATCTGAGAACACTCTTCAAGATGAAAAGCAAAAGCGTTTCAATATGAAACATGAAGATATTCCCCTATTCACGAACGTATGCTGCTTTGACTCATTTTGGTGACCGAACAAGCTGATAAAAGCCTTTTCGTAAGTTGTTATTATAGTAACCATATATGACTGGGTTGACTCCACAGTTAATGAAGGCCACCCCTTTTACTAGTGGCGAGACGTAGCGGTAGAGAACCTCAGCGGTCGGGTCCGTAAAGTTGGCAAAGAGGGATGTAATGAGTAAGGAATAAAGAGGAAGCCATGACAAGGCGAACACAACCACAACAGCTAACAACATTTTGATCACGTGGAGTTTCTTTTGTGTTTCAAGACTGCTAAGCGGTTGTGCCGGTGGCGTGTGTATGGTAACAGCGTCTGACTGTGCGCTGTATGACGCTGACGGCTCACTTCTTTTTGCCTTACCTCCCGGCTTCGATCTGTTCCAAACCGACCTGCCTATCTTTACGTACAACACACCAACTGTGACCAAGGGGAAAACATAGCACATAGCGAAGATGCAGAACGTGTATCCTGCTACGTAGTGGTCACCGGGCCAAACCTCCTCACAGGCGGTCAGTTGTTGTCCGTCTGCCGTGTGAAGACCTTCGTAGGTGACGCTGGTTAAGACGAGGCCCTGGGGGGCAGATGTAGCGGCCGCCACGATCCACACGGTGGCGAGGATGTACATCATCGCAGTCTTGGTGAAACGTGGTCTGGTGGGGTGGACAACGGCGTAATATCTGAAGGGAAAAGAGATGTTTAATTGATTATATGACTCAAACACTAGTGCCTATCAGAACAGACAGAAAGCTTTAGATATTACCTTGATTTATTAACGCGTTCTTTTCCCCTTTATAACATATGCAATTCATAATAGATTCACAATTTCACATAGCAACTTTAATTACAATGAATGAATAGGTAAACGATCGATATGAAAAGGAACATAAAAAAGTACATTGAAAAATGTTGCTATTGTTATTGCTTTCTTTGTTCGGCGACGGTTTGCATTGCTAACAAATCTTACTGATTTCACATTTGTGCATACGTGAAGGGTTGTGACAGCTGTATTTGTCGTTGCTACCAATGTTCTCAGCACATAGATTATGCAACAATATATCTAGCTAGCAACAATGAAACCAACTTATAAATAAGTGCACAATATTTCTATTTGTATGTACGCATACTAATTTATTTATTTATTCATTAGAAAATGAATAAATAAAGTAAATAAATAAAACTGCAATTATGATATAAAAACAGAGATTTGCCAGTCAACGTTCAAAGATTATTATTGTGTGTGTTCGTTCGTTAGACCCCTATTCCACTTGGACGGCGCTCTCGCCGCGCTCTTACGGCGACCTAAAATGGTCCAGAGCGCCGTGAGAGCGCCGAACTCCTGGAAAACCTGCTCAAGTGGAATCTCTACGGCGACCCTTGCGCGCTCTCAGCGCGACCAAAATGTCAAATGTCAGCAACTTTTTAAAGATTTCACAGATCACTCAACGAATTCCAGAGATAAAGAACGAATTTTTGTTACGTTTTGTGTGCATTGTTGTCTTGTCAGTCATACCTTTACCTCTTGCATCATATTTGAATGATAAAATCAAGGGGAAAACAGATTCAATTTTAGTCACTGCACGGTCGCTCAGTGTGTGTCTTAAGTAATATATGTATGTTCAACTTGTTTTTTCTGTGTTGTCTGTTATGTAAACTGTTTGCAATAAATATATGTTATCATTCTACGTTATAATAGAAACGTACATCACAGAATTTTGAAACAAATTTTGAACCACTGACAATAAAACTTGGAGGGAATTTAATTTGAATGGAAGGAAGTGCTTGTAGTTTTTCGTCAACTTGCATTACCCACGAGTAAAACTATGACTTGACCACAAAATTCCCAGAAATTCAAGATCCACCAATTCAAAAATGAAATTTGTTTGAACTACAGTTAAGACCATTCAATCCTCATAGAGCGCTCGCTGCGATCGTCGAGCGCTCGCTGCGGCCCTTTTATTCCACTTTGGGCGCTCTCACGGCACTCACCGCGCCTCACGGCGCTCTCACGGCGCTCACCGCGCTCGCTCCGCGCTCTCTCGGCGCTCGTTTTTTGATCGCCATCCTCGGCGCTCTCACGGCGAAGGTTTTGAGCATGTTCAAAACCATCGCCGAGGTGACGGCGCGCATGGCGCTCTCGCCGCGCTGTCGGCGCTCTCACGGCGCTCTCGCTGCGCTGTCGGCGCTCTCAATGGCGCTCTCGCCGCGCTGTCGGCGCTCTCACGGCGATCTGGCCAAAATGAGGTCGCCGTGAGAGCGCGGTGAGAGCGCCGTCCAAGTGGAATGGGGGTATTAGTGTGACGATGGCCGCTACTTAGGCCCCCATTCCACTAGACGGCGTTCTCCCTGCGACCTAAATAGTATTTGTCTAACCGTTGATTTCATAATTGGAATATAACGCAAAATGTAAAAGCATGGTTGAAAATACAAAAAATCACACAAAACGTACAAAGATTCGTTTTTTTTTAATCTACGAAATTCGTTGAGCGCTCTGTTAGATTTCAGGGAGCGCGCGGCGAGAGCGGCGTCCAAGTGGAATGGGGGTCTTACCTGTCTACGGCAATGGCGACCAGTGTGAATACGGAAGCAGACACCGACAGGACCCGTACTGTGAGGAACACCTTACACATGACCTCACCAAATGGCCAACCTGGGAAGATGAATACGTACGATATTAGTACAGTAGTAACCTCCAGTACCAATGTCCCTATTACAAGTTACCAGGTGCCGTAAAGGCTTATGGCATCACCACAACCTAAGGCCATGTTGATATGATTATATGGATGACATCCGCGCGCGAATCAATTTTTGTCCGTTTCCCAAAAAAGAGAGAAGAAATGTGAAAATATATGCTGTAAATTGAAAAAATAATATTTCGGAAAATGGATACTACTGTGACAGTCGTAGAATGGCAAAGTCAATTCCAGAGTCAAGGAAGAAGATGTGAAGGAACAAAATGAAGATTCTATCATACGGTATACCAAACTCCGTGTGTTAAGATTTTGTTCATCCTTCCTGGCCGCGTAGATTTCATAATAAAGGCAACTTCTTTTGGCAAACTTTTCATTTCATTTGCACGCTCGCATCAATTTGGTTCTCAGAGGATGTCATCCATATAGTCAAATCGACATTGCCTAGAGGTCATATCATGTAAATCCAAAAAGTGTTTTCCAAGCGCCACAGTAGGATACGTTTGTTTGTTTGTTTGTTTCATGATGATCCTCATTATTTTGATTCTTACTAATTTGCAATCTCATTTACGAAATTGAAGCATATTTTTCCGGCCCATCTTGTCTTTTTCCCGCTCACGCGAAAAAAAGAAAACGGCACAAATAAACTTCTACATATCAATGGATTCTTCATCTGAAAATTACAACGGCCTTCTTTATCTACGATACGAGAGGATAGAAAAAGCTGTATATCAGTGACCAACTCTCACTCTTCATGCATCATGTCGTTTAAGATCAGATTATTCTAAAAATCCTGCTCTTTAGCCCTATTGTCTTATTAGTCTCATTCGCAGACTTCTTGGAGCACCGGTGTTTATTTTTGGAGGGGGGGGGGGAGCGCTGATTTGCGATTTTTAACATGGGCTAAGGTTCTCTATTGCTGGTAGAGGTAGTTTTGCCTCGCCAAGACTCGACTTTCATGGCGCGGCGAAACCCCTTTGGTGGCAAAACTCCCTGGCAGAAGAGGAGCTTAGCCCATGTTGAATATCGCGAATCAGAAAATAAACGCCGGCGCTCAAGGATGTCTGCGAAGGTGACAAATTCTTATATCTTAACATCTGTATCTTTTTGGAAATGTCGAAAAATGAAAGTGTACAATATGATTACGATCTCTTACTTGTCATGATGCTGTCCGCCAGGTTGAACGGTAAGCAGAAGACTCCGACCAGCAGATCGGCCACGGCCAGATTGGTGATGAAGAAGTTCGTGACTGTCCGCATGTTTCTGTTCAGAACCACCACGACTATGACCAGCACGTTCCCCACCACGCACAGCAGGAAGATGAACAGATACGCGAGGACGAAGAGCACGATGACGGCCGTGCTTTGTTTGTATTTGTCGAAGAAGAAATCCTCGGCAGCCCATGTGCCATTGTGGTCGCCGTGCTCTGTCACGTTGAAGGCTCTGAAGGATTCAAGAGGGCTGGTTTCGTTTTCCATCTTTCAGCAGACTCCGATGATTTTCTATGTTTGAGCGTTCAGCTTGTGCGATGTCTTCTACTGTGGTATTTTTCGCTCACAACTAAAACGTAAAGCAATCGTCACATTATTAAGATAACGTTAGCAGATAGATTATGAAGAAACTAATGGCTGACCCGCAGCCTACCACCGTGTGAGCAAACGTTCATGACACGTCAAAGGCGCCGCACCGAAGGATGGGCCCTTTGCTTCACTGACTTTTGGAAAAGAGCATGGAAAGCCCGTGTAAATCTAATATTATTGCTGCACTAATGATCCAGGAAGCTTACTAGTCACATCAATAGCTGCGATCAGCTTTGTGGTAAAACTACACCACTGAAGATTTCGTGGTGACGCATAGACAAAGGCAAAGAGCCCCAAGCTTCGCTATTGATTAAGAGAAGACAGACACCGAAGAATATGAATGTATTTATGCACTATAGGTGATCTCTACACGGTTATTACTGGAACATTTTCTATTAAGCTATCAATGTGGAATCCGAAAATTTAGTGTTGATCAAATGAAATTTAATGATGATAGTCGGGAGAAAACGCTTTAAACATATGACCTTACAGGCAATTTTACCACATTGCCGAAAATTGGTCACTTTTTTTCTCCTGACACGCGTGTAATCAGTTTTGCTAATCGTCGTAAGACACCAGGTCATTTCAGATGAGAAAATGATAATCTAGGATGATTACAACTGCCTCTTCTCCGCAAAGAAACAAAACCCCTCAATTCACTAACAATTTCATGCTAACGAAAAATTGAGAAAATCAACAGCAAAACCACGTCTTAATGTTTTCTTTAACATTCAAGGTAGTCCGTGCACTGAACAAGAAATCACAAATAACAATAATAAATCCAGCAGGCATAGATTGTATGGCATTGTTTTTCAATATTTGTTTCCCGAAATATGGAAATTAAGTTCCTCATTCTACCCACCCATAGCAGACTTCTTGACTAGGGAGATGATAGAAAACCAGCAGTTTTGAGAATACAGTAAGCCAGTACATTATAGGTAAAAAAAGTCGCCAGAACACCTGCTATGGACTAATTTACCAGCTTATCCTACATCCCAAATTAATCTTAGTCACAAGGCACTTGGTTAGTCTCTTTCGTTCTATCGAAAAACAGGGAAAGATTCCTGAACTCACCGAGTATTTTTGCGCCGAATGTTGAAGATCTGTGCAAGCCTGTAGCTAATTCGTGTCAGCTTTGGCCTCAACTGCGTTGAAAGTGAGGAGACGCTGTAAATATACGGAGCACTGCGCGATGAAGGAGGGTACGCAGGGCTCTCTGATTGGTCGGCTGGGTCCGCCAACATACTATGCTTACACGAATTGGTTGGCGCAGCTGAGCATGTCGTATGTAAAAATCATGTACCTTGTACAATTACAGGTTTGCGTAGCAAAACCTTTGTTGGATCCGTGGGCATGTGTGGAGGCCGCCATCTTGATTTTGTGACGTCGCAGGGTAGCCATACCATTTCATTGGTAGGGGTGTTTTTTGGGGTCGCTAGCATTCTCTCTATTTTTAACAAATCGGCACACAACTATCACAAATTCAACTCAAATAAAAAGAAAAATTCAAGACCAATTCATATTTATAAAAAGACCACATAATCGCTAAACTAATATAGCAAACCTGAAGTATATGTAGCACAAATACCTAACTTTAGTTGTTGTCTAATAAAGTTTTATGTCATACCTGGGCCGCGAGAACGTTCGATACGGGTGTTCCGGACCGGGTGATAAATTTGGGTTATCAAATGGGCTTCCATAGAAGATTTATTCTACATTTTGCATTGGAATGTGTGCTTTCTCGGGCGGGTATGACATACGGTGTATCATGCAGATATATTCTCAATTCATATCCGCTTCATGAAGAAATCAAAACTTTGACTTGTATGATTGGCAAGGATGATTTAGGCAGCTCGGGTGCAGGGAATATCCTTGCCATTGATTTATTAACCAGAATACATGTAGCGCAATCATCCGTCTCTTCTTTTTTTACTGAACCAGGAATAACAAACTTAAATCATAATTGTTGACAAAGCGTATAAAAGATGAGAACTTAATCCAAACATAATGTTCCCCACTCACCTCGATGCTTCTCCAGCTTCTCTTTCCGAGATGCTTTAAGATTCTCTGTCTCTTGGTAGAAAGAAACTATCATTTATCATCCGTATCTTTATTTACAATGATTGAAGGATAGATTGGGGACTTTGCCAGTGAGAGTAAAATAGGAACATTGGTCCCTCTGTTCACACAGGCTCGGACAAAACTCGGTGAACATTGATATCAGTAGTACAAGAAACTTATTTTCATTTATTGCAGTTAATGACTAACTTGAACGCTTTGTATGTTGTTTTTGGAGCTATTTCGGCCAAATATTTCCATTTTTACCAATTATTAGATTTTCAAATCGCACTCCAAGCGACCCTCCTATGGATCGGCCTTCTATGATCTGGCTGGACGCTTGGTGGCAACTTCCTGTTAGCTGAAGGAATCGAGCCCTCATATTCTATGAATTTTGATAATTTATGTTAATGTCCCTGTCAGCAAAGTTGAAAAACACTTGCCAACAGACGAGAGCACTTCTACTGAATGGCTCTGGGATTAGCACCAACACCAAATACCTACAAGACAAAGATTCTTGTAATTTTCCAGGATTTTACCCCATATCACCCTTTGAAAGCAGAGTCCCTATCGTTCGATTCGTTACCTCTCTCGCGAAGGGGCCCTGCTCTTCACCCCCCGGTAGACACGCTTCTGGCGAGGTCACCACCAATTAATTAAAACAGCTTTCAGACAATCAGAGGGTTTGCTAAAGCACTGCTCAAGTAAAACCGCAAAGGGCGCTGGAAAGCTATCAACCAATGAGGTTACGTCTCACATCGTTACCTTAGGTTCAGAACAAATCAACCGCCAAATTGTGCCAAATAAGGATAGCTCATTAATTATTAACTACCAGTAACGTCGCCAGAAGCGTGTCCACCGGGGCTGAAGAACAGGGCCCCTACTCGAGCGAGCCGAATCGAGCGATAGGGGCTCTGCTTTCAGGAGGGTACCCCATATAGATTTCGTGATAACCGGAATTACCTACCCGTTGCCCTTAGAACCGTAAAAATACAAATCAATTGCTCCAAGCTGTCAAACTATCCTTCTTTTCAGTACTTTCAAACGATAACTGGAGTCCATTTTATATAAGGGACACTCTTTAGAGTTTGAGTTGATGGTTGCCATTGAATTTATTGCAATGGTTCAAATCGAAGAATTGTTTGTTTCACACATTGTTCTCCAGTGACTCTATCGCATTGCCCTCATTGGTGGTTCTTTTTGCGATTTGCCACATGCGCTACAACCGCTACAACTAGTCGGAAATATAAATTTTCTAATGAAAAAAGCTAAAGACACATTACATTTTTATAGGAGGATTTATAATGTATTTTAAAATGAAATTTATCCTCAGACGAGACTGCTATTTCTATTCAATGATATCAAGGGATTTTAAACTTATCTATTTCATTTGGCATTTAATATTTGAATTGTTTCTTCGCGTTTAGTGACCACCCCGAATCACCATTTTCGGTCCACACGTATGCATGTTCATGCTGGCGCACTACCGTCCGATCTGTGGCTGTTATTCTAAGTTCTCTTTTTTCCTTACAAGGAAACAAGAAAAAGCCAATGTTCAAACCTATGCCATGCCAGTTCTCATGTTTACTGTGAAAAAGTACATTCAGTTGTTTTAAGTTATCTTTTTCCCTACAAGACAACAAAAGAATGTCAATGTTTAAACCCATTTCAGGTCTCATGTTTAAATAAAGTCAGTAATTCATGTTCATTCACTTTGGGACATGTGACATAAACATTGATAGATGTCAAGACGATTTGGCGAAGGTATGAGGTCATGGAACTCAAACACAAACCTGCAGCCGGCCGAAATGCCAGCTTTTTCAAAAGCTCTTGTTTTCATAAATTGAATTTGGTCAGCCTGTGGCCTGACCCCAATTAGCACAATACTGGGTTTTGCTGACAGTAAGTGACGCAACTTCAAAATTGCTTTCCCCAATCTAAACACACCTTTCCTAAAATGACAATTTTTCTCATAGACTCAACAGCCCCTGAGTGACTTTCTTTGGCAGATTTTAGTTCAATAACAGTAGAACAGGAGAAAACATTTCACACTCATAAACCTTGGCAAAACGCCAGCTTTTTTCAAAAGTACTTGTTTTCTAACGCTTCCCCCGAGTCAGAGGTCCATGTTCACAAACTCTGAGGGAAAGGGACCAACGTAAGTTCGTGTCACGCACGCTTACGTACATGTAACACCGACTGCATGTTCACGCGTTTTGGAAGATCGAAGAGTGCAATTGTAGTGTGTTCAATGGCGATTGATTGATTGCCTCAATAGCATGCTATCGTAGCTTTCTAAAAGTTGACCGGCGTTACCATGGCAACTGGCATGCCCAGCGGTATGTGCGTCATACAGATGCCTCATCGGCGATCATTAAAACCAAGACATTACCACTTATGGCATGGCGTCGGCTCATCAGCTCCGATATGATGCACGTTGCAGTGCTGATGGTAACGAAGAAAAAATAAGCGTCCGTCACACAGAATCCCATATCGCCAACCTTTTTTCTTCTGGATAGCCACATAAAAGAAGAGTTCGGAGACCTCATATCTCCATGAAATATATATTATGCAAATTAGGCCCTCATTTTCAAAATTTATATTCAACCATGTTCACTGTCACATAACTTTCAAATGCCCAAAGTATGAAATTCCAGTTATCTACCAATATGGAATTACGGTATTTTTTTCTGTCATTAGGCCACAGCAAGTAATTTTTATGGATGACATCAGCGCGCTCATTAATTTTCGCCTGATTTCGAAATAAAAAAACAAGAAAGTTCATTGCCCTCCGACAGTAGTCAACATGCCAAAAATTGGCAAATATGTCGTAAACATTGACAGTCTAAGGTGTTTTATTGCATATGAATACCCAGTGTAGTTCCTGGCTCTTCCTGCCCATGATGGTATGACAAGCTGTTTTCTGTGTTTGTTCTAGTTAATTGAGCTGTATACACATCTTCAAGAACAGTTTAATGTTGACAGTCCAAGGTGTTTCATTGCATATGAATACCTAGTGTAGTTCCTGCCTGTGATGGTATGATAACAAGCTGTTTTCTGCATTTGTTCTAGCAAGGATATTTTAAGAAAAAGGGGGGGGGGGCGGTCTAGTTAATTGAGCTGTATACACCAGGTGTTTCATCGCGTATGAATTCCCAGTGTAGTTGCTTCAGATGATGGCACAACAAGCTATTTTCTGCATTTGTTGTAGTTAGTCTATTGAGATGTATACACATCTACAAGGACATGTTTACATCAAATCAAGGAGGTTTTATATTATATATGAAACCTCATTGGTTGAATACAGGAATAAAAGACCCGTTGTTCATGATATCATATTTCGTCGCCTCAACTATTGTTTAACAAGACTGTATGATCTCAAAATTTGAAAATATAGGAATCTTGTTTTTTTTGGCCCGCCTTGTTTTTTTTTCGCCCTATGTCATTAATTTTGGAGTCTGCGGAGGATGTCATCCATAAAATTTACTTGCTGTGGCCTTATGTAAATTAGATCTTTATTTGCATAAGTTTTATTTATCAATGTCCCTTTATTTCTCAGTTAGATATGTAGCATTTCTGAATTGTCGCACCGTTGAATGAAGTGTGTTAATAACATTTCCCCATTAATCATGCAAATTAGATTCTGATGTGCAATTTCATCATATCAAGTAACACTTAAGCTATCACTGCACGAAATGGCCTCGTATCCCGGCGTATACGTACAGGGATTCCTCCGGAAATATTCCATATCCCGGTGCGGATTTAGCGTTTCCGTTAAAACTAACGGATACGCCAAATCCGCACCGGGATATGGAATATTTCCGGAGGAATACCTGTACGTGAACGCCGGGATACGAGGCCATTTCGTGCAGTGTATCCAAATAAAAAATAAAAAGTACCCCGGTATACAGGTTTTGGTTGTATATCCCTTTTGGTTTGACCACCAGCTGTCGGGCCCCTGGGGAAATATTGTCCCAGTTTCGAACCAAACACGTGCCAGCTGTCATAGCATACCTACAATGGACATATAGATTTTCCTCATTACTTATGCAAATCAAGTCCCAATTTGCATAATTTGCAATACATTGTGTACATCTCTGTTTAAGCTACCTGCATAGTAAATAACATGAAAATCTGTTGTTCCTTTCTTCAGTTATTCTCATTGGAAGATTTTGACAAATACGCCATTGCAGTTCTAGTGACACATACCAGGGGGCCCAAAATTGACCTTTCTCCTCACACCTACCCACATACCAAATATCATTTCAATCCATCTAGACGTTCTTCAGTTGTGCTGACTTTAAGCATCCGGACGCACAAACATACACGCACGCAAACGCACAAGCAAGCACACGCAAAACAAAAGCGCAAAACAATGTCTACAGTCTTTTTTCATCGAGATATCTGACCTTTTTTTCTTATTCTGGCTGGCCGAACGAAATTAACAAGAAAACTTTTTTTTCCTTTTAGGAAACATAATGGTTTGTAGATACCACAGATCGAAATACAAAATGATCCAAATGATTTTAAACGTGACTTCTCGCAGCATCTTTATTAAGTTGACACGAAATATGTACATATTGTCATTAAGAGAACTTGATGGTGTCTACGTACTTGTCGAATGAATTACCATTCGTAACTTACAACCAGTTCTAAACTATATGCAATCCAGAAGGATTGGTTATATGGGTATGCTCACCACTTATGGACGTCTATATAAAGTACAATCCTGCTTCTCCTCACATCTGGTTCAAATTCCGTTCAGCCAACGGCCCGAGTTCGCGCCCGGGCCTAGAAAAGAGTCGCGTCGTCCTATCGGAGGGGGGCGTACAGCCGGCACCCCCGTGATGAGTAGGGGTGACCCGCGGCCGGTCTGCTTGGCCAAAATACGCGAGCCGTATGCATAATGAATGATAAAATCGAAGTGGGGTTGATTTTTGGTACTATGTAGATAGCTTAAGTGATGCTTGTTACAATGTGATAAATGGTTATCATGCAAATCTGTATCTAATTTAAATATTCAATTAGGAAGTTGCATTAACCCGTTGTATTCCGCTGTGGAGGTGAACATAACTGAATATAGATTTTGCAAATAAGGGCCTCATTTGCATAATTGATGATGAAATTATAAAATAGCCTTCTTTGCTAAGATTGTCATACTGTTATTTGGGTGGAAAGATGATCAACTGATTTATGCAAATGAGGACCTTTTTTTCTATAATGAAAGAGAAATACATTATAGTCATAAAGGTTGAAATCATTTGGAAAATACTAAGCAAAATCATCTACAAAAATGTCATGGAATAAGTGATATCTAAAAACAGAACGACAGATTTTTTTCAGGCGGATCTGAATGCACATCTTTCAATGTTTCTGCACATGTCCGGCAAGAAATATAACTCTTGCCTCTACATTCCTTATAAATGTTGCAATATTTAGCAACATTACAAGTCAAATACTGTGATCCCCTTGCGTCTAAACATTCTTATGTACTGGGGTACAACTTGTGTACTGGGGTACAACTAACATTATATTCTTGATTCTTGAACACATAAGCCCACCTTTATGCGAAGGCAGTTGTCTAAGCTATTTGTTCACTGTTAAGATAAAACGATATCTGCATGGTTCAGCAATTATTGAGTCAATTCAAACACAGTTTAACAACATGAATATCGAAATCCTTTTCAAATAAAAGGTGAAATATACATTTAGCCCAGCTACCATCAGAAAACAATTCACACCAGCGAACTTCCTGTATAGTTTGTGCCATAACTTAAGAAACTTCCTAACAGTTTACATCGCAACAAGCTTTTAACCGTTAAAGCCTTAAGAGGTTTTGCGCAGCTTGAATTGTTGTAATATTTCGATAAAAGCAATATACCAATATAAAATACATGCACATATTAATGACTGCAATACAATCGTAGACTGCAATACAAGTAGATCAAATCCGCAACCACTTTTGAAGTGAACGTCGTGGGAAACATCCGTAACAATGCACTGAATAAGGAACAAGGGTATGTCTAATACATGTACAATGTATTTGATCGAATAAGTAGAAGGATATGATTCTTCAACACAGGGCATTTTGAATACTCTGTCATGAAAGTTCAGCACCGCTTGTTTGTTATTGGGTGGGCGGACTACTCCTCTTCGCAGCCAGGGGCTGAATTGCAAGGAGATACAATTGATGGGGCTAAATCTCAGGTCTTTATTGACTGTGTAATATCAGCCTTTCAGCTAGTGTTGTGGTAACCTCAATACGACAGTGTATGTCTAGGTGCGGCCAAAGGACTGTAAGGTTATGAGCGACTCAACTGTGACAGGCAAGGACCCGCCATTCCTTTCGATAAGTGTGGTTGGTTCTTTCACGTTTACAGATCTTTATTGACACAACAAAAGCACAGCGACTTTCGTAAGGTCTACTACATACATACATGGGACCTCCATTTATAATCATATTTACATGGGACCTCCATTTATAATCATATTTACATGGGCCCTCCATTTATAATCATATCACAGGGATGTCCCTGGCTGAAGCCAAGTACTCATTTTCACCTGAGTGCATTCCAAAGGACACGACATCGGGGCATGTCAGGGGTTTGAACCCAGAACGTCTTGATTCTGGGCCAAGCGCTCTAGTCATTACACCACACGATGACCCGTAATCTTGCATAAAGGGATGGAAATTAAGGTAATGACGAAAGAGAATTCAGATTTTCAGCCAGATTTCTGTCCTTCTTCAAGACGACGAACCCAATCACTCAGGTCATGATCATGTGACATTACGTGACGAAAGAAAATGACCCAAGTCAGTGTCGTACCTTGTTTGGGTCGAGAAAAGCCCGGTGGGCATATGATCCTGAATATGACATCAGCACCCACCTGCACTCAATAAAGACGGGGGACGATACCAGCTTCTAACAGCTTCCATGGTACCATTGCGGGCCATGACTTGCGCTTGTCAACTGAATTGCACGATTGGGTCAGGCATCCTAAAAATGGTATGAGATTTAGTCTGAATTCTCTTGTAACACCCTCCTTTAGCAGTCTTGAATCGCTCGGCAACAAAGCCTCCCAGAACGGAGGTATGTTGCCGAGCAATTCAAGCCTGCCCAGGAGGGTGTCTTGTGAGAGAAAGGTTCATATTATCTCTGAGTTAATATAGATGCTACGAATCAGCATGCTCGTCTTTTCTACTTTTGAAAATAAGGTGGCTCAGACAGGGTGAAGACCTGACGAGTTTGTTAAATCCTTTCCGGAAGTTTTCATTGTAATATCCATATATGATTGGGTTTACCCCACAGTTGAAAAATGCCATCCAATGTACAACCGGGAAAATATAATAATACAGCACAATGGCCATGTCGTCGGTTAACTCTGCCAATGCAGAAACAATCGTTAGGATGTAGAGGGGGAGCCAGGATAGAGAAAACACTACTACAACAACTAACAACATTTTGATGACATGGAGTTTCTTCTGTGTTTCCGCAGAGCTAGGTTGTGACGTTGCGACCCTGTGGATGGTAACTGTGTCTGACTGGGAACTGTACGACGCGGAGGCCCCTTTAGTTTGCTCCGTACTATTTGTGTTATGTCCCGGCTTCGTCCTGTTCCAAACCTTCAAGCCTATCTTTATGTACAGGACTACAATGGTAAGCAATGGGGAAACATAGCACATGGCAAAGAGGCCCAGTGAGTAACCAATTTTATAGTAGTCACCGGGCCAAACCTCCTCACAGGCGGTCAGTTGTTGCCCGTCTGCCGTGTGAAGACCTTCGTAGGTGACGCTGGTTAAGACGAGGCCCTGGGGAGCAGATGTAGCGGCCGCCACGATCCACACGGTGGCGAGGATGTACATCATCGCAGTCTTGGTGAAACGTGGCCTGGTGGGGTGGACAACGGCGTAATATCTGAAGGGAAATATGTGCAGACACATTATGAGTATGAGAGCTGTTTGAACCGTACATACATCATAAACATATCTTATTCAATGAAATGTATTGCGTGTGGACATGATTTAGTTCTTTATTACGCCAAAGATGTTTAAGATTTTAGAACTACATGTAGTGGTAATCGTTACGTAGAATGAACACAAAAACACTATACAATTTCCATAATTCCATATATACTGCTTTTTCTGCTGAGCTTATTCATGCTTTTCCTTATTTGGAGTGCTCAGCAGATAAAGCAGTATATACCGTTTTAGAAAGTCGGACCCACATACACAACGATCACTCTACCCGTAAAGCCATTGCATCGTTTGCCCTAACCTGGCGTTCAGTCTATCGTCGTTAGGCCAGGCTATCTTCGGCCAATCTTTCTTCGGGGCAGACGAAGCTCTCTACCGCCTGGATAATCTTTTGCACCCGACGGTTGTTTTACGCGATAGGAGCCGTGGTTAATTGGCCCTAATTAATCGCGTTTAACTCCTACCGGGTGCCAAAGATTGCACCGGCGGCGGAAAGCTACTTCTACCCGGAAGACAGTCTGACCTACTCACGGTAAACTGGATGACAAGTTACGGTTGTCTCTGTACCGTCATTGGTTTCCACAGTGAGCTAAAATGATCGTTAGCAAGGTGTGTGCAAATACCTGCTTTTACACTTGTGCATTTGTGTGGGGTGGAGGCAGCAGTATTTGTCGTTGCATGATAACGATAGCTACCAATGTTCTCAGCACATAGAGTACAGCAAGATATCTAGCAAAAACTGCAAGGAAGTTATATCAACAATTCTGCATTCACTGTTCAGAGATTATCATTGTGTGTACATGTGTTCGTTTATCAGTGTGGCGACGACCGCTGCTTACCTGTCTACGGCAATGGCGACGAGTGTGAAGACGGAGGCAGACTGGGACAGCACCTGGACAGCGAGGAACACCTTGCACATGGTGTCACCGAATGGCCAACCTGAGAAGAGGAATAAGTTATTGACTGAGAATTCAGTGGACTAACATCTAATTTTCATCACCATGGAAACTCATCTGTGTTGGTAGTAATCGTAATACAATGCTAAACTTTCTTTCAACACTAAGGTATTCACGGATCAAATTTTTATCGACCACTGCCGCCTTCTTCAGGATCAATGACCAATCACTTCCGAACGTAAACTCGCGAGAGTTACAGACACGTGACTTTATTGCCACCTGTCTTTACGGATACGTGACGTCACAATCAGTCAAATTTGCTTGGAAGTATAAAGGAGGCTCGGGACACTCCAGCCATCACTAAACAGAGACAGTGGGCGTTGTTAACTTCCTGGCACGTTTGACCGATTGATGACGTCATGTATGCGTAAAGACACATGTCATTAAAGTCGCGAGTTTCCGTTCGGAAGTGATTGGTCATTATTGATCCTGAAGAAGGTGACAGTGGTCGTTGAAAATTCGTAATAACCAATTTTTATTGTTACGGGAAACTAGATATTGCGGTGTCGTGTAGAAATTCAGCACGAAATACAATATTTATCCCATTACTCATATAATAGAAACCGTTATGATGCTTTATGCCATGATACAACAGTCTTCATGATTGTCTATATTCTAATATGGATAGGGCCCTTACATTGACAAAGACTGTTGTTCTGTGGTTGAAAAGTCCAATTCTTTGTGTTAGAAATTGTAATTTGAATATCGTCCTCCCTAAATACCTATTTTTAAGCTACAGATAAAAGCTAAGTGACCATAATCTCGATTCGAACTGGCCTACTGCATTAAAATGCCCCGCCAAATTATATATGGCGACGGGGGTTCAAAGCAGCGCTTGTCTATTAATTATGTAAAAGGTCATGGGACCATGAATGTAATTTTATGGTTCTTTAAGTTGGCTAATATTTCGTAATCCATGGTTCTACGTACCTAAAATATGAGATATGAAGATAGAAGTTTTTAAAGGAGAGGAGAAAACAGGAGACGTTATCAATATTAATGCAGTGATTACCTACATCCAATGGATGAAACGAAAAATGTGAAATTTGTTATCTCTTTTGCGAATCAACAAAATGTAACCGATAGAACCGGCCAAGCTCATGATATTGTCTGGTTTTTCATGATTACCTTTCTACCAGTGGGCTCATTTTAACACACCCTCCTTCAGCAGGGCTGCATCCTCGCTCAAAAAGCCCTCCCGGCATCAACCCTGCTCTTTTGGACCGAGGTTCTGGGTATTGGCGACGTCACCAGCAAAAAGCTTTCAGCCAATCAGAGGATTGCCACAAGCTCGACTTGTGAAAATCCTCAAAGGTCGCGGGGAAACAATCAGCCAATCAGGTTACGTGATATAATCGCTACTTTGGGTCCAGAACAAACTAATGGCTCTTTGTGCCAAATAAAGCCAGCTCATTAATTATCTATGAGCAGCTAACGGCTGTTTCTGCCAAATAAGGCTAGCTCATTAATCATTCATGAGTAACTGTTAGTGACGTCACCAATACCCAGAACTTCGGTCCAAAAGAGCAGGCGGCTGATGCCGGGAGGGTTTGCCGAGCGAGGATGCAGAGGCTGCTGAAGGAGGGTATTTTAACAGTGCTGTTCTTCAACACCAGTGCCTCAGAACAAACTGTAGTAAGCTCACTTCTAGATAAGCGACCAAACTCTAGATCTATGTCCATAGTCATAAACCTTTAGCACACTAAAGCATCCGTTTGGCATCCCCAAAGAAGGTTTAACATAGAAAAATGAGGTTTCTTAAACACCGACTAAATAGTATTTTGGTAATTCCTCAGTTGCCTTTCAAGGGTCCTGAACGGACGAGTACGGGTAATAGAGCAAATTGTCTATTCAGACCCCGGATAGCTAAGGAGTTACTGAAATGTCAGCTGGTCATTCCTCCTATGAATCAACAACATGATTAAGATATGTATTCAGGAATCAACATACATGTTCATATTTCTAGTAATATTCAGAGAAAAAGTTGCAAAAATCTTACTTGTCATCATGCTGTCCACCAGGTTGAACGGTAAGCAGAAGACTCCGACCAGCAGATCGGCCACGGCCAGATTGGTGATGAAGAAGTTCGTGACTGTCCGCATGTTTCTGTTCAGAACCACCACGACTATGACCAGCACGTTCCCCACCACGCACAGCAGGAAGATGGACAGATACGCGAGGACGAAGAGCACGATGGCGGCCGTGCTTTGCTTGTATTTGTCGAAGATGAAATGCCCGGAAGTCCATGTGTCATTGTCCGTCGTGTTGGGTGGGGTGGCTTCGTTCTCCATTTTTCAAGGAATGTTCCTTCGATCCTTGCGGGATGTGGCAGGGGCCTCTCTCTCTGGATGTCGTCTCTTTGGAGTATCGTACACTTGCATCTGAAATTTTAAGAGTGAAGCATTGTTGTTATTGTTGTATTGAAGTAGCCTGGAGTCCAACCTTGTTAGTTGTAGTCCACTTAAGCTTCCTCTGGTCTAGCGTAGAAGCGTACAAAAGCTACAAAGGCTTTGGAAGCGTACAAAAACTTACAAGGGTGGACTCAATGCTAGTATTGAAGGGGTATCTTTCTCCTAATAATCAATAAGGCCGAGGAAAAAATGGGGTTCTAACTTCGATCCTTAAAAAGATCCGATCGGTAGGTAGGGATTTCCTTTTTCATTTCCTTTTAAATTTTGGCAAAAGTGATAGAACAAATTCAGTTTAACAATATATAAAACTGACGCTGATAACGATATTTCAAACATCATACTAGAACTGTACTTATAAACTTTGTAAAAGCACATGTATATTTGATAAACAGAAAAATGTACGATGTCTAGTACTTATTTTTAAAGCCATAGAAAAGACCAGAGAAGAGTGTTCTGGTTCGGCTGATGATATTTTTCTGAATCCAAGAACGTACTTGTATCGGCGGCTTTAAGGCAAATGACGTTTTGAACAAATTCGACGATGATTGGTAGCACTACGTTGATAAACGTTATTTAACATTCATGAATCTCCGAGCCTCGACAGGGTTGTGAGAGCGCGACTCCTACGATGACTGCTGACAGCGTCGTTTTTCGGTATATCTGATTATCACGTCAACAGTGGAAAGGTTGTATTTTATATCATGTACTTCAAAGAGATACATGTACGTAGTTCTGACAGGTGCCTGGCAGCATTGCCAGTAGTATGGTGTCCAAACACGTCATTTGAAGAGATAGCCGACAGAGCTAGCAGTAATCTAATCTGAAGTCACTCTTTCACGATCAGATTTATTCCATTACTGTGTGTGATTTGTGAACTTTTAGTCGTATCGCCGAGTCTAAATCAATCAGAGTGCTGCCCAATGTCATTTGGCAGAGTTAAATATCATGCCAGGCTAGAGACCTCCGTACTTTTTGTATGTTTGTGTTGTTTTGTGGCGCTTGTTTATGAAAAAAAGAACAGTCGTACAAAAAACAGTCGTACCAAAAAAACATATTTGTTAGTGCTTGGTGATAATTTTCGCGTACGAAAACAACTAATAATCTAAAACTGTCTACGTGTTTGATATCAGTCAAAAACCATTCGGCTATCTCCAGTACACTAAACCGAAAAGATGTGTATTGAAAAAAACATAAAGTGTTATGAATATGTCACAAAATTTGGTCATAAACCCCGTACAGTGTACCAAAAATTATAGTTAAGAAAAATATATATGACACAAAACATTGAGATATAACTTAACTCATGTACGTCGTGCCGAATTAACGCGTATTCAGATCAACACATTTGAAAAAAAAAAATTAGGATGTACCTGCCGACAATTGTACTAGAAATCAAGTATTAGAAAGAAATGCTTGCCTCGCCGACAGTCGAGATGAAATGATGAAATGTAGATATCTAATGATGAAAATATGTGCAAATTTCATGCCAAATCCTCACCTACTTACTATCCAAACTAAACAGAGTTCATTGTCCGAGTATATCACTGATGAATGGCTGTCTATCTATAGATGTGTCAAAAGCAGTTTGCCGCATGGTTGGTTAGGGATGATTAGTGGGAATTGTCCGATGGCGCAGTATTCAGGTCAACAACATCTTATGAAAGGATTTCTGACAGATCTGTATTCACTCAGTCTTGGTCTTACGAAAGAAATTCGTTAAACTAATTAACATAAGACCAGCAAAAAAACAACATAACACGATGATTTTGCTACTTGTGATAACGTTGCTTATAACTAGTATACTGCAGCTTCTCGTTGAATTGGTTGCTGTCATGTTTCTTCACTTTTCGTCATTGTGCGCAGACGCGTTCAGCGGTGGCTTGGGTAACGGATACTGCATTTTTGCATGTTTCTTTGGACAAGAATTCATCAATAGTTGATCGACTATTATGCTTTGAATCACCCGGACCGCATTGGACCTCAATAGATGATTAGAGTGATTATTGTATGCGTTTTGTTTTCATAGCGATGGGGTTCCGGCCACAGTTTATGCAACAAGTACCGCCATAGCTACTATGTTGCACATCAAGAGGCGGTTGTCCGGTAGAGTGAGCTTTTGGGGAAGGAAGTGTCTTGCTCTCATAAGGCCCCATTCCACCTGACGGCCATCGCGCTGCGCTCTCGCTGCGACCTTAATCAGATTTAGTCTAATCCTTGATTTCACAATATCATGCAAAATGCTAAAGCATGCCTGAGAAAATAACAAAGCGTAAAAATGTGTTTTTATCCATGAAATGTTTTGATCCCTCGGTTAAATTTTAGGTTGCAGATCTAGAGCGCGCGGTGAGAGCGCCGTCCTAATGCAGTGTAATGTTGGTATAATGACTGCCAAGGGGGTAAAACTAAAAAGGAGTAGAGTTGTTATTGTTAAAGAGGCAAGTGGCAGATTAGCTTTTCAGGATGAGTTAGAAGAGGATGTGTTCAGGCTGTACTACCCTACCTTGTCGATAATGGTAATATCAATCTAAAAAGGACTGCAGGGCGTTTCTTCGGCTGCAGATACCGATAAATGATGCTGGTGACTAGTCATAGGTGAACGCTCAACCGAAATATATGATCAATGATATCGTCAAGATCCATTTGTTATACTTGTCCATCTATTGACACTCAAAGACTCTCAAAGACTGTAGAATAAACGATAATTAAACGCCAAGTATTGATGTCCTCATATACCATGAAATTTCTATCTTAAAAAGCATGTTAAAAGTGTTTGAGTGAACGTCGTTCCCACAAGTTTATCATCAGCTGTTGGAGCTATTGTGCCCTCTTAAGCATTTTAAGTTGTATCTCATTCACTCGTTACTGATGGCGGTACATATTGTATTATAGTGTTGTCTACAAATCTGCTACATTCATGTTTCTGATCAAACCCTGAAACCGACGAATACTCATCTAGTAAATGAACTTAAAACAGTTAAGATATGATACTGGATTATGTTGATTTTTTTTTCGTACAAAACTCATGAAAATGAGTGACAGCAATCAAAATATGCAGATATGATTTGTACGTACACAAATGACACCGGTACCATAAGACAGTTATATCTCAAAAATCAACAGGTCTCCCGTCCGAGTGAATGATGTAAATCACCGTATGGTACGAGGCATAGGTTCACCAGGCCTCCGTCCGGGGGATTTGTAGTGAATCACAAACTCAGACAGAAGGATTTGGACAGTCGCACAACGGGGAATCGTTACTCTTTTTCGAAAGGTGTGGTGGGTTCTTTAACATGCCAGAGGTGTGGCTCTCCCCAAACACGGGACCTCCATCTAACGTCCTATCCAAGGGACGTTCTTAATCGAAGAATAGGTACTCATTTTTACCTGCGTGAAGTGAGGAAGGCCGTGTATAGTTCCTTTTCCCAAGGGCACAAGATCGGTGACATGGCAGGATTCGAACCCGGGACCACTTGGTTCAGAGTTCTGCCGTTACGCCACACAACCCCATTCGTGTAATACTACATGTAATATTAATACGACAAATGTGGATAAGAAGAAACTTAAAACTCACCGACTTCTTGATGTGAAATACTTGAATATCTGTGTGAGCGTCTTCTTATCCCTTACAGTGTACTAAAAATGACAATTAAGAAGAAAATATAGAGCAAAAAACATTAAGATATAGCTTAACTCATGTACGTCGTGCCAAAATAAGTCGTATTCAGAACAAGACATTTAAAGAAACATTAGGATGTACCTGCCGACAATTGTACTAGAAAGCAAGTACTAGGAAGAAATGTTTGTTTCGCCGACAGTCGAGATGAAATGATGAAATGTAGATATCTAATGATGAAAATCTGTGCAAATTTCATGCCAAATCCTCACCTACTTACTATCCAAACCAAACAGGGTACATTGACCGAGTACATATCACTGAATGGCTGTATATCTATAGATGTGTTAGAAACAGCTTGGGGCATGGTTGGTTTGAGATGATTAGTCGGAATTCTCCGATGACGCAGTATTCAGGTCAACAACATCTTATGAAAGGATTTCTGACAGATCTGTATTCACTCAGTCTTGGTCTTACGTAAGAAATTCGTTAAACAAATTCACACAAGGCCAGCAAAAAACAACATAACACGATGATTTTGCTACTTGTGATAACGTTATAACTAGTATACGGTAGCTGCCACCCTTCTCGTTGAATTGGTTGCTGTCATATTTCTTCACTTTTCGTCATTGTGCGCAGACGCGCTCAGCGGTGGTTTGGGTAACGGATACCACATTTTTGCATGTTTCATTGGACAAGCATTCATCAATAGTTGGTAGACTATTATACTTTGAATCATCCGGACCGCATTGGACCTCAATAGATGATTAGAGTGATTATTGTATGCGTTTTGTTTTCATAGCGATGGGGTTCCGGCCACAGTTTATGCAACAAGTACCGCCATAGCTACTATGTTGCACATCAAGAGGCGGTCGTCCGGTAGAGTGAGCTTTTGGGGAAGGAAGTGTCTTGCTCTCATAAGGCCCCATTCCACCTGACGGCCATCGCGCTGCGCTCTCGCTGCGACCTTAATCAGATTTAGTCTAATCCTTGATTTCATAGTATAGTGCAAAATGCAAAAGCATAGCTGAGAAAACAACAAAACGTAAACAGATTTGTTTTTATCCATGAAATTGTTTGATCCCTCGGTTAAATGTTAAATTTTAGGTTGCAGATCTAGAGAGCGCGGCGAGAGCGCCGTCCTAATGCCGTGCAATGTTGGTTAGACCCCCATTCCACTTGGACGGCGCTCTCACCGCGCTCTCACGGCGACCTAAAATGGTCAAGAGCGCTGTAAGAGCGCCGAACTCCTGGAAAACGTGCTCAAGTGGAATCTCTACGGCGACCCTTGCGCGCTCTCAGCGCGACCAAAATGTCAAATGTCAGCAACTTTGTAAAGATTTCACAGATCACTCAACGAATTCCAGAGGTAAAGAACGAATTTTTGTTACGTTTTTTGTGCTTTGTTGTCTTCTCAGTCATACCTTTACCTCTTGCATCATATTTGAATGATAAAATCAAGGGGAAAACAGATTCAATCTTAGTCGCTGCACGGTCGCTCAGTGTGTGTCTTAAGTAATATATGTATGTTAAACTTGTTTTTTCTGTGTTGTCTGTCATGTAAACTGTTTGCAATAAATATATTTTATCATTCTACGTTATAATAGAAACGTAAATCACAGAATTTTGAAACACATTTTGAATCACTGACAATAAAACTTGGAGGGAATTTAATTTGAATGGAAGCAAGTACTTGTAGTTATTCGTCAATTTGTATTACCCATGAGCAAAACTATGATTTGACCAGAAAATTCCCAGAAATTCAAGATACATCACTTCAAGAATCAAATTTGTTTGAACTACAGTTAAGACCATTCAATCCTCATAGAGCGCTCGCTGCGATCCTTGAGCGATCGCTGCGGCCCTTTGATCCCACCTTGGGCGCTCTCGCGGCGCTCACCGCGCTCTCACGGCGCTCACCGCGCTCGCTCCGCGCTCTCTCGGCGCTCTCACGGCGAAGGTTTTGAGCATGTTCAAAACCATCGCCGAGGTGACGGCGCGCATGGCGCTCTCGCCGCGCTGTCGGCGCTCTCGCCGCGCTGTCGGCGCTCTCACGGCGATCTGGCCAAAATGAGGTCGCCGTGAGAGCGCGGTGAGAGCGCCGTCCAAGTGGAATGGGGGTATTACTAAAACAGGTATAATGACTGCCAATGGGGTAAACTAGGTAAAAGTATAGGAGTAGAGTTGTTATTGTTAAAGAGGCATGTGTCAGATTAGGATGAGTTTGAAGAGGGTGCGTTCAGGCTGTACTACCCTACTTTGTAGATAATGGTAATATCAATCTAAAAAAGACTGCTAAGGTTGCAGGACGTTTCTTCGGCTGCAGATACCGATAAATGATGCCCATGACTAGTCATAGGTGAACGCTCAACCGAAATATATGATCAATAATATCCTCCAGATCAATTTATTATACTTGTCCATCTATTGACACTCAAAGACTCTCAAAGACTCTCTCAAGACTCTTTGTAGAATAAACGATAATTAAACGCCAAGTATTGATGTCCTCATATACCATGAAATTTCTATCTTAAAAAGCATGTTAAAAGTGTTTGAGTGAACGTCGTTCCCACAAGTTTATCATCAGCTGTTGGAGCTATTGTGCCCTCTTAAGCATTTTAAGTTGTATCTCATTCACTCGTTACTGATGGCGGTACATATTGTATTATAGTGTTGTCTACAAATCTGCTACATTCATGTTTCTGATCAAACCCTGAAACCGACGAATACTCATCTAGTAAATGAACTTAAAACAGTTAAGATATGATACTGGATTATGTTGATTTTTTTTGTACAAAACTCATGAAAATGAGTGACAGCAATCAAAATATGCAGATATGATTTGTACGTACACAAATGACACCGGTACCATAAGACAGTTATATCTCAAAAATCAACAGGTCTCCCGTCCGAGTGAATGATGTAAATCACCGTATGGTACGACGCATAGGTTCACCAGGCCTCCGTCCGGGGGATTTGTAGTGAATCACAAACTCAGACAGAAGGATTTGGACAGTCGCACAACGGGGAATCGTTACTCTTTTTCGAAAGGTGTGGTGGGTTCTTTAACATGCCAGAGGTGTGGCTCTCCCCAAACACGGGGCCTCCATCTAACGTCCTATCCAAGGGACGTTCTTAATCGAAGAATAGGTACTCATTTTCACCTGCGTGAAGTGAGGAAGGCCGTGTATAGTTCCTTTTCCCAAGGGCACAAGATCGGTGACATGGCAGGATTCGAACCCGGGACCACTTGGTTCAGAGTTCTGCCGTTACGCCACACAACCCCATTCGTGTAATACTACATGTAATATTAATACGACAAATGTGGATAAGAAGAAACTTAAAACTCACCGACTTCTTGATGTGAAATACTTGAATATCTGTGTGAGCGTCTTCTTATCCCTTACAGTGTACTAAAAATGACAATTAAGAAGAAAATATAGAGCAAAAAACATTAAGATATAGCTTAACTCATGTACGTCGTGCCAAAATAAGTCGTATTCAGGACCAGACATTTAAAGAAACATTAGGATGTACCTGCCGACAATTGTACTAGAAAGCAAGTACTTGGAAGAAATGTTTGCCTCGCCGACAGTCGAGATGAAATGATGACATGTAGATATCTAATGATGAAAATCTGTGCAAATTTCATGCCAAATCCTCACCTACTTACTATCCAAACCAAACAGGGTACATTGACCGAGTACATATCACTGAATGGCTGTATATCTATAGATGTGTTAGAAACAGCTTGGGGCATGGTTGGTTTGAGATGATTAGTCGGAATTCTCCGATGACGCAGTATTCAGGTCAACAACATCTTATGAAAGGATTTCTGACAGATCTGTATTCACTCAGTCTTGGTCTTACGTAAGAAATTCGTTAAACAAATTCACACAAGGCCAGTGTTCATTTTCTCAAGGGCACAAGATTGGTGACATGACAGGATTCGAACCCGGGACAACTTGGTCCTGAGCTCTGCCGTTACGCCACACAACCCCATTAGTGTTATACTACATGTAATATTAATACGGCATCGGTGATCTCAGAGCTAATCACAATTCAGATATTCCGATCCAGGTGTTCAAGACAGTCTTAAGAAGGCCTCGATAACATTTTTTAAAAACAATGTGACAGTCACAGGGGACCCGATGGAAAAAAGAGAGACGACGTTGCATATAGGAAGACTAAATCAACAACACCTTGTCAGGTAATGATTTGCCTGTAAAATGCCTTGTGACAAATGTGGACAAGAATGAGTTTAAACTCACCGACTTCTTGCTGTGAAATACTTTGATATCTGTGTGAGCGTCCAGTCATACGATGGTCCTCCGACAAAGCCTCGCCTGCTTGGGACTCGAATCTATATCAAAGTGTCTACGACGCCCTTTGAATTGGATGTTAGTCAGTGAGGTCTATTTTCCACCCACACTCCCATGGAGTTGCCGTCGTGCTGGTACAATTGCAATTAATGATCAGTGCTTGGGGTGAAATATAATTGACACCGTAAGGAGCACGTGGAGAGACACAGGAGTTAGTAACGCCGATGGACGGCAGGCAGTGGCGAGTGTCCTGCGGCGGTCCGACCTCCCGGAGTTGGTATCCAATGATGTCATCGACGACGACGGCAGGACTGGTGCTCCATTGAAACATTTTGTTTTCGTGAAAGGAAGCTACTTTATAAAAAAGATAGTTACGCAATTAACGATGTGTATGAAGTTGTCATCCTAAAGGTCACAAGGAAAATCTAATAGTATCAACTTGTTGTCCTTGGCAATCGTGGAGGCTGTCGCCTTCGGTAAAACTTTCCTTTGATGTAAACATTGTGAAATTGAATATGCACTGAGTAACATGATGTGTAGGCGTATGTGCGTAGGTAGGTTTGGGTTTGATGCCGACCAATGTCTACAATTTTCATCGTGTTCTATGCAAGAATTTCCAAAGTCGAAGCCCAATGGCTTCTTATCGTTACGTTGGCTAAACTTTTTATCATCCATAACCAAATCTCATATAAAACCAATACTCTGCTGTATTCCTGCTTTTCTATGATTCTTCGATACATGAATGATACACAATGAAGCTGTCATACTGAGTGTCATCAAAACATTCAAGCTGTTGAAGATCTTGTAAGTTATACCCCCATTCCGCTCTCTGCGACCTCAAATTGGCCAGAGCGCACAGAAAGCGCCGAGAGAGCGCCAACGTCGCTCTGGGAGCGCGAAGGGAGCGCACAGAGAGCGCTATGGTCGCCATGGTCGCCATGGTCGCCACCGGTTCAAAACAGTCGCCGTGAGAGCGCCTTGGATGGTGATCCAACAATGAGCGCAGAGTATGCGCCAAAATGGTATCAAAGAGCCACAGAAAGCGCTCATGGAGCGCTCAAGGGTCGCTCTACGAGAGTTCAATGGTCTCAACCGTAAATTCCATTCTTGAATGGCGTATCTTGAATTTTTCCGTAAGATCATACTTTTTCGTATATTCATTCATACGCATAATGAATAATTTTCTAAAGCCCCCTCACATTCGTGCGTATATGCGAGTCCGCATGATTTGCGTATTAAGTTGATATAATGGGAAATACAAATTGATGAATAAATTCAAATACATGTTTTCATTCATATCTAATTCCCGAAAAACGGCTACTACGAATCCGGGAATTTCCTAAAATAAGAAATAACACAAATTGACGAGACATAACTTGGTTGAATGTTGAAAATGTCCTTATGATTTACAATGAAACCAACTGAGATATAGATAGTAAAGAGAGTAAAGTTTTCTTCACCAGTGCATTTAGATTATTGAAGTTTTTTTTTCATTAGTTCGCAAAGTGTTTTTCGTTTCTATAATAACATGGCCTGATGTTTATTGCAAAAACACGTAACATGACAAACAACACAGGAATACAAAGGGAATATATGTATAACTTAAGGCACACGAGTGGAATGGGGGAAGGGGGAGGGAGAGGGCTTACGGCCTACAGCAAATCCTACGCATGCCTTTGAAGTTAACGGGCGGTTTTCCACACAGCCAGTGGCTATTTAGGTCACTTTTCAAGATGAATCAATCTTATATTTGTCTCCATAGAGACTGTATAAAGCCAGTAACATGATAATGATGTATCATGTTTCCTAAGGAGTGTAATATAATAGAGATGTGGACGGTAAAATTTCAATCACTACATGCACACAAAAGTGGCTCGTTGATGGTTTACATTTCCGAGTAATATATAAACTAACACTAGTGTCACATTCGATAATCTTTGATAGTTTTACATGATACAAAGAGATACTTAACATCAATGTGGTCCTGCATTTACCACAATATGTGACAAATAGGATGTGCACGATTGATAATAATAAGTCCCTTGATGTAAAATAAGGGAATCATTAAGACTAATTGAGGGGAAACCATGCTGGGTGCTACATAATGTCATTTAATTTTGCTCCAATCAACCGCTACTTTGTTTTGACAATCTGGCGGTGAAATCACCGGTGGTTTCTGTTCCAGGCTTTGCTTGACAGGAAAACATAATTTGGATTATCCCATGGGATGAATGACCCTTGCACGTAGCTTCATTATGGCCCGTAGGCCGTCGTTCGATTTTGATGCCGTATAATTTTCAAGCAGGCTGTGACGGAACCAACCGCAAAAAAAAAAAAAAACGAAAATAAGACAATCTTCTCTGTAACAAAGAGCTGGAATTTGCCTAACACACATGTGCAACTACACTAATAATGCCCTCAGTTAAGAGAGAAGGCATGCACATTTAATGTTCCAGATTGAAACATGCATACCGGATAACAAAAATGATTATCTTATCAATTACCATTACAGGTATTATACAATTATTCATCAGCAAATTTGGTCCTGATTTGTATTATTGATACCCATTAATATCCCTAACGTTACAAATGTAATGAGTACTTAGTTCCTAGCATAATTGAAATATAAATGTTCCTTATTAATTATTCAAATGAAGTCCTAATCTACATATCATTGTGTTGGTCTTCATCAAAGTTGCTTAGAGCTAACAAGATTTTGACAATTCATCCAGTCATTCATTCATTCATCCCTTCTTGAATTCTGCCACTGAAACGCCCAGCTGTTCCAAAGAAAACAGCTAGAGAGCCCATACTTATAGGAGCATGATTGGGTTGTCCACGTGAAAAATATCCTCAACTACCACGGTTTTGGACACATATGGCTGAACCCGAAGTCATACCATATAGATATAATCAACACTCAGCTACGACAACGTCTACAAGATGTTTATATACAAAATTGGCATTGCGCTATTCGAAACAATTCCAAACTTTCCTTTCTTTCTACCTTAAACAAGATTTATAAGCAAGAAAACTACCTTTCAAACATTAAGAGCCTCGACGTACGTAGAGCAATCACAAAACTCAGAATTGGCTGCCATAAATTAAGTATAGAAACGGGGAGATTTCAAAAACTCCCTATAGACCAGAGGGTTTGTCCATTTTGTCCAGAGGTAGTTGAAGACGAATATCACTTTTTGATTGTATGTCCCAAATATTTTGATTTACGTAATTCACTATACTCAATGCTATCGTTGGACTTACCAGGATTTATCTCAATGGACTTAAATAGCAAATTTAAGTACATAATGACATGTGACAACCCATGCATGGTATACATTGGGAAATATATCAAAGAATGTCTAGACGTAAGAAACTCCTCCAATAATTGTAAAATCCCATTGTCATCCCATACTACTACACCATATTGTATAAGATAGACTAGTACACCATATTGTATAAGATAGACGGATTAGCCTAGTAGAATGTTATCTATGTACCAGTGAATGCCATACTCTGTACCTTGTACAATTGTTGAGCAATAAAGTTATTATTATTATTATATCAATTCATTGCGAGCATAAATATATCTCCCACCAAAGCTTGTCCAGAACACAAGATAGCAAAACCAAACGTTCCGCTGCAGTACCATGGAAAGCCGCAGGGGGATTTTTATCTCACCATTTCTTCATTCTGTAAACACCTACTAACATGCAAAATGTCCTAAAGATCCATCCACAACTTCTCGCCTTATACTGTTTGAAAATAAACAAAAAAACAAAAAAAAACAAATAAACAAAAAACAGACAAAAAACAGACGTACACACGCACCTGAAAACGTAACATTATTGGTGACGGTAAGAAAGAAACCAACGCAAAAGCGCCGTCTTGCGTGTCGTTGAAACTCTACATGGACGGCACGTGATAGATCACTCCTTGATCATGACAAGAGCAATCACGCCTTGGATTACTTTGAATGGTCATAGTGCATTTGCTTCAGTTGAACGATACGTATATCCTGTTAGCTATAGATACTGATGATGTTATATATGATATAAAAGGAATTCCAGGTAGCTTAACCAATAGTAGTAGACTATTGATATAAATGGATGGTACATCTTTAAGTCAAATCCTATTATCAAATGAAAAAAAGAAGAAAGCATATAAATAAAATGATTCATTGAGAAGTAAAAGGAACTTAAGTCATATGTTCTTCTCTGTATAGTCGTTTAGTACTTTGACAGTCAACCAGACGGAAGTTTCAAAATGTTAGAAGCTAGATGACTTCAAAAGACTGCGTCTAAATACTGGGACTTTCCTGCGTCCAAAGTTCATGCTACAGATAAGCCCTGTTCTTGAGAACTCTGAAGTTCGGACTTTTTGGCAAGTGTAGGGAGGGAGGCATGCTATCCAATGAAGCCGTCTCTACAATTACAATGGCGTAACGTTACATTCAAACAGGGATAGGGCTCAAGATTTATTGTGAACAAAAATGCATAGAACTTTGTATGTCCCGTTATTAATCATGACAAATATATTAACGACAGCAACACGACTATATCTATTAGAGAAATATTGTAACGACAAATACAATCAAGATAACTTTGCTGTGTTTACGCACAATTTGCCTATGATTTTTCTCCTTTCGCACGTTCAAACTATATCGAGTTGCTGTATCTATTCCAGGCCAGAGGACCCCATGAAAGGCGCCATGCAGAGAAAAGAGATTATGACCACCGATTCTATTAGCCCTTGCCATGCAAGTCTTTCATGTACCTCATTATGTTCTGACTTTCATCTATCTGATCTTAGCTACGTGTCGTCCTGTAATCCGGGCGGTGTGGAAGGCCAGCTTTGCCGCTAAAATTTCAACCCCCCTACGGATTTACAACTACGCACACGCTCTGGGCTAATGTTTGCCTCCCATATTTCTGAAGCTTTTTTTATCAACTGTACCGCAAAGAAAAATCGGTTCGGCACTTTCGACAGAAATGAATCTCCTCTGCATTCTGTCAAAAGCTGTTTCTCGTTGGTATTTCGAAATGTCTCGAGGGTTGGCCTATAGGCGGGGTAAAATTGGAAAGCGAATGGGAAAGGAAGATATGCGTGCGTAATGTTGTCAGCACAGGGATATAGGGACATGCCTTATGGTTTTACTTATTTGAAGGTGACTTCAATAACGATGTATTTCTTCAATATATATAACCGTGCTATACATTTCCTGTATAGTAATCTATTCTGAGTGCAGTATTTCATGGCTGCATCTGTATTTGGCAATTGAATTATACAAGTTGAAGACATGAAAGCTGTCAGTTGTCGAATGTACTAAGAACGTTGCTGCCTGGAAAGCCTTAAAGGCAACCAAAGCAATATTAGGGCCCGAAAATTGGAAATAAAAAAATGCTCAAATCGTTCCGGTAGTGACATTCACAACCATTGTTTAGCACATTTGCATAATAACTTCATACTTTGAGCATTTCAAAACCGCCCAAAAATGCGCCATGCGATGATCCCCTAAGAATTCTGGCAACGATTTTCAGTGAGTTCTCACATCACATCGACGTCATATTTTTGCATCATAGACATCGCTATATATGGTGATATTTTTGTTTGAACTAATCATGCGTAGAAATTAATAAATAAATTGACTTTCAAAGTCCTATTTTCAGTCGCTAATATTGCTTGGGTTTCTTTTAATCAAGATGAGCAAGGGCCAGCAATCGGTCTGAGCACTGAAATATAGACTCATGTTTGCAGAATTACATCACATGTTGAGGGATTCTAAATCAAATCTAAATAAACCAATTGCTATATTATTCTAGTCTGGTCTTAGTTATCTTTTCTCAAATTATTATTAATGATGTCTGTTTTGCGTTGTGATTATTATTACAAAAAAACACGTCGTATGATTCTGCTCTTTTTTTCGAGATAGATTCACTGGATAAATTTCGCCACTGTGCTAACTTCAATGTAGCTTATTGCAACAGCGATATGGTATGACTTACATGCAATTAGATTGTTCAGAAAATGGTCCGACAATTTTCAAGAACATTAACGTTTTAAGAAATTGCCAAGAGAAAAGATCATATTCAAATGTCATTCGATATCTTACGTCACACAAATCCATATACGTGTTCAAAACGCAGGATGTTCCCTCGAACATCAGAGGAAAGACGTCACAGAGAAGCATTTGCATAATGATTGACAGTCCCTCGGCTCCTCTGATGACGAAGTTTGTCGTATAAAAGACAAAGTCTAAAAATCTACCAGACAAAATGAAATTTCAGGATGAGTCTGCTGAGTCTGCTCAGGAGAAGGCAGAATTGTTCAATAACTTCTTTTACTCTGTTTTTAACTGTACCGATGGGGAAACCCCGTTGCCCGACTTGATTGATACTTCTAGTGTGCCAAAAATCTCTTCAGTTACATTTTCTGTCAGCACCATTGAATCTATTCTCAAAAACCTGGAAGTTACAAAGGCCACAGGGCCGGACGATCTCCCAGCGATGGTATTAAACAAGTGTGCAGCCCAATTAGCACCATCATTGGAAAAACTGTTTCAATTATGTGTGAGCAATGCAAAAATTCCGAGTATGTGGAAAAAAGCTAATATTACTCCTGTTTTTAAGAAGGGTGATAAGAGTGCCGTATCTAATTACAGACCTGTGTCGTTATTATGTATCACAAGCAAAGTTTTCGAAAGATGTATTTTCAACTCTCTTTATCCATTATTGTCAAACACTCTTTATCCCCTTCAACATGGTTTCGTCAAGGGAAAATCCACTACCACCCAACTTTTAGAAGTTTACGAGGAAATAGGTGAAGTACTGGATAAATCTGGGCAAGTTGACGTAATATTCTTGGATTTTTGCAAAGCATTTGATAGTGTCTCTCATAAACTCCTAGTACACAAATTGAAATCTTTTGGGTTCTCCAGACAACTACTTGCTTTATTTAACGACTATCTTTCAGAACGTTTTCAAAGAACTGTCATAGAAGGCGAAATGTCTGATTACTTACCTGTGTTGTCAGGTGTCCCCCAGGGATCCATTTTAGGGCCATTCTTGTTTTTATTATTCGTTAATGATTTACCTGACTGTGTTGAATTTGGTAAAATGGCCATGTTTGCAGATGACGCTAAATGTTTTAGAAGAATTACCTCGATTTTTGATTGTTTTAAATTTCAGTCCGACTTAGATCGTCTTGTGGCTTGGGGGAAAACCTGGGAGATGGTATTTCATCCATCTAAGTGTTCAGTTGTTAGTATGACACGTAAAACTTCACCTGTTGAATACCCTTATAGCATGTCAGATTCTGTACTCAGTCGACAAGATAGTTATAATGACTTAGGAGTTCATGTACAACATAACTTATCCTGGAATTCTCATGTACGTAAGAAGATATCAACATGTAACTCAAGACTTGCAATGATCAAGAGATCAGTAGGCTTTAATGCCCCATTTACTGTTAAACTCAATTTGTATCGATCACTGGTGATACCACATTTAGACTACTGTTCTCAGGTATGGGCACCGCATACAAGATTGTATCAGCGCAAAGTAGAAGGTGTTCAAAGACGTGCTACCAAGTACATCTGTAATGATTACGAACTTAACTATAAGGACAGATTAACCCATACCAACCTTCTACCATTGTGTTACAGACGAGAACTTTTTGATATCTTATTTCTTTTCAAATGTTTCCGCAACGTGTACTGTACCAACATTTCTCATGTCCTCAATGTATCCAGACCTACTAGATCACTTCGCTCTACAGACCAATTCCAACTTGTACCACGGCCATGTAAAACTGAATCATTCTCATTCTCTTACTTTAGTCGTATTGCCGTCATCTGGAACAATTTACCACTAGACATTCGCCAACATATGTACTCAAACCTCACTCTACAGTCCGTTAAAAAACTCTTGATATCATATTATAGATCCCGATTAAGTGACACATTTTCTGTTGATAACTTATGTACTTGGACGACCACTTGTCGTTGCTCATCTTGCATAGTGACATAGCTTAACCGTTTACCCTGTTTTCCTTATCATTTGACCTTATTACTCTCATTTTTTTAATGTACTTCTTTCAGTATTTGATGTCTTTCATTTATTGTTTTTATCTCAACTTTGTAAATCTTCTGGGGGAGTCGGCCTCGTAGAGGAACTAGATTCCTGTTGCCGGCTCCCCTCAGATTGTACGCAATCTGTGAATTTGAATAAATAAATAAATAAATAAAATAAAAAAAACACCAATCCTTTGCCTGAAGGTATGACAAGCACTCACTGTCTTTTAGTCGGAAGTTAGAGCTTTTAGCGAAATTCAGTTTCAGCCATGTTCCTTTTAGTCTGACATCAGGGCTCGGCGATTTTTTTTTTCTGCTACGTCCATGAATTTCTTTAAATAAATCAGAAGCTTTTAGTCTTGGCCATTCAAGACACCATTGGATATGTTTCCGACTATGTCTGTGAATCTATGGGATATGAATCAAGCGCTTTTTATTCTAGTCCATTTTCATCGCATGTCTGAACTGCAGAAATTACAGTTGCTAGAAAGGTTATGTTTCCCGCAGTGAATTTATCATTAATAGTAATTGAAAATAAATCAAGAGCTTTTAGTCTTGGCCATTTTCACCACTCATGTGAATTGGCGAACTGAGCTTTACTAGGAAGACTAGCTATATTTCAGACTACCTCTGTAAATTTATTGAAAGCAAGAGCTTTTAGTCTTGACCATTTTAATCACGCGTGAATCGGCATTCTTATATTTACTAGAAAGGTTATGTTTCAGGCTACGTCTGTGAATTTATTGAAAATGGATCAAAAGCTGTAAGTCTTTGCCATTTTCACCACACGTGATAATTGGAGAACTTACATTTGCTAGGACGATTTTGTTTCCGGCTACGTCTGTGGATTCATTATATGGTGTCTGGAATAAATCCACAGGGGATCGTAGTGATGCTAAGTACGCGGTACCTTTTTGAACTCATAATTCATCAAAGTATGATTAAAGCATATACTATGTGTTATCTTTCTATAAATCCCTTTCATACAACTGAAAAAAAGTTATCAGAATCACATTGAAATTGTATTTAATTTCTTCCTCCTTAAGTACATATGTTCCAGATACATATTTGCTACGTGTTTTAGGTAGACGGCAATTCTTAGACACGAGTGCCTCCTTGATGAGCAACCCAACAGTTTGTAGTGTGGGCGTGTAAATGTAACTGTCACATTCTTAACCTACTTCGCCAGATGTGCATGTCACAGATATTACGTCTTGGGCGTAACGCCATGTGATGAACATTGCGCATTAGTCATGGATGTAAATGTACGTTTGCACAGTGTAATTACGACAGGATGGGTACTGAATGTAGACATGGTGCCTACAATCTAATCCATAAAGATTAGAAACCCTATAATCTAACCAATTAAGATCAGAAACTCTACAATCCAATCCATAAAGATCAGGGGCATCGGTTGTATGCTGCTCATGCATGCTTTGCATGAAATGAAAACAACATATCGATAAAATTATTTTTACGTTACTATGAGTGACATATATCTTGTCTGTACTCTAATACAGATCACAGGACATTCGATCAACTCTTACAAAAATGCACCTACCTCACAAATTAATCAACAATATTCAATTCATTTATGTATCCGTCTATTGTGCACACCATAGAACTAGTGATATTTATGCTTATTCAATACACCAAAGCTTTCCTGCTTAAGATAGCCTTTTCGAAATTACAATCGGTATTAACATTACAAGAACAACATGTCGAATGTAAACAATACTCAACAGATACTTGATGGTGTTCTGACTAATATATGTATTTATGTCATGCCTGGGCCTGATACGGGTGTTCTGGACCGTGTGATAATTATCCGGATCACATAGGGTTCGGGAGTGTTATCACACAGACTTCCATAGAATATTTCGAATGCATTTTGAGTCGAATACCCGATTCGGAGGTTAGAATCAATGTTGTTACAGTTTCTTGTTCGAGAACACAAAACTCCCTCAACTTCTGGTGCGTTCCGCATTGAATTGTGTGTTTTCTCGGGTGAATATGACCAAGGTATGACATAAATAAAATATAACACGTTGTATTCCGCATCACCCTCGGTCCAAGCCCTCCCGCGGGTCGGATCGCCTTGGACGATCCGACCCGCGGTCGGGCTGGTACCTCGGGTGATACGGAATACCCCGTTTTGTATTCTATATATACATATATCCGGTATATATTGTTCGTTGATACGATTATCTTGACATGAATTTTTCATATCTTGCATTTATATCTTTAGTGTCTAGCATCTATCATAAAGATGGTTATAGATAGTGAATTGACAATATCACTCGTCACATCTCGCTAGAATCTAACATCATTGATAAAACTATCATTTGGTAACTACATTATCCAATCACACATTACTGCTTTTGATATAAATCTTCTATCCTCTGAATCTCCTTTTGGAATTATGTTTTTCTTTGTTATCTTGCCATCTTGCGGAAATCCTCGATATCATTTCGTGAATACTAATACATTTCGTGAGTATTAATACATCAAATTTACAACGCAATTACAACGCAAGTTAACTGATACATTTCCTGTTGTACTGTTTTGCCATAGGTCGTCAAAGCATCATTTGTACTGGTAATTCATACTTTATAAAGGTCATAACTGATATAATTGATCATTAACGTATCACAACATAGTTCATACACATGATAATTACTGTATTGTTAAAGCTATAGAAAACCACGATATAAAACATTTTCTATCTGTAACGCTCCCTTCAGTGTCACACAGTACTTTTCTACAGTGATGTATATGGCACATTTCTTCAGTTTGTTCCTGCTACTAAGCATACATTTGTCTGGTTATCTCTTTAATTCCACAAGGTTTCAAAATCTAAATCTTTAGAGTGTACTTGACAGTTAACGTTTAGGGTACATGTGATATAATATCTATCATCATATGCAATAGCACTGGATATCACGATATAATATGTTGACGCGAAGGAAAGATGTACAGACATGATCACAGTTTCGCACCTTGACTCTATCCTAAGGCCAGCACTTGCTTTACACAACAATAAGTAACATTTGGGAAATCTTTTTTTGTACATTTCTGTAGAACTCGCTGTGGTAAGTGAGTTTATTGACACTTCATTTTGAAGTCACGGTCTTAATAAACCTAGTAACGCATGGAATTGGCTAATGACCCTGCACACATACTGATGACAAAGTGATTTAATGCTTTATATCCATGCTAATAAGCCGCAAATGCCACACCTCCAGTAACCTTGAGCTGATAGAAGGTGGTTGGCTTTCAACAAGTACTGTGGTTAAAATTTGTCTTTATTATTAATGACTTAGGCCATGTTGAATTGATTATATAGATGACATCCGCGGGCGCATAATTTTTCGTCCCTTTAAAAATTTTTTCGGCCAAACTGCAAACCGTAAAAAGTAGCTGCAAAATGAGAAAATAAATGCTGTAAATTGCACCAAAAAAAATATCAGAAAACGGACACTAATGTCGTAGAATGCCAGTCCATGGTCCAAAGTCAAAGAAGAAGAGGTGAAAGAACAAAAATGAAGAATTTATTATTGATTGCTAGATATCGATATTATTGAATTTCTTGAACATTTTCGATGTATTTCCAAATTGCATTCATTTTATATTAAACTACACTACAGTGGGGGGGGGGGGCGCGCCAGCATAATGACTTCTTGTGTATTTTATCTCTACTATCAACACCCTTCAAAGGGACTGCGAACCCTAATGGCAGAGTGAAAATTGAGGATTAGTTAGCCAATGGCTAGACTAAAAGTGCCAAAGATGTCTAGACAAGGGTTAGAAGCATTCAACTCTTCAACTGTAAACCTTCTTTCAATTGATAAAAGAAAACTTCTGACGTTTTAGCATCTGCTTGTGTAGGACGGTGGCTGAATATTTGTCTGCGACTGAGAACCTTCCACATCGTCTACCGGTATGACCAGAGCCGACATCCTTGCTCTTCGAGCACTTCGCGTGGTCATCTCTGTGGCGGGTTCCACGACTAGAATATCGGTATTTTCCTGGCGCATGAATTTGAACACGCCCTTGAACCCCTTGCGGAAGTTCTTGTTGCAGTAGCCGTAGACGATCGGGTTCATGCAGCTGTTGCAGTAGCCGAGCCATCGGACGATCGGGTAGGCGTAAACGAACACGGCGTTTTTCTGTTCGCGGGTTAGAGCGCCGAAATCAGCGACAAACGACACGACGTGGTACGGCATCCAGCAGACGGTGAACAGGATCACGACAATGACCAGCATCTTGATGACTTCCAGCTTCTGCGCAGAGATGCCCGGGTTCTTGTTGTGGCTGAGGCCGAAGAGATTTGGCTGATGGCTGATGCGCAGGCTGATCCGTACGTACAGGATCGCGATGACGACCAATGGCAGGATGTAGTACAAGCTGAAGAAGGTGACTGTGTAAGCCTCGCGACCCCCTACTCCCCAGTTTTCTCCGCAAACATAAAATATGACCTCGCCCCATATGTACTGCTTCAGCTGCATCACCTAGATAGGGAAGATTGATCTTAATGACATTATTTCGGCAGATATTGAGACAGTGCAAAGGTTATATAAAGGTAGAGTGCCAATGACATCGTCATCATCATCATTAGTCGGCCTCGGAGCAGTCGATCACACATTGGCCATTCAAGGGCCATTTTAGTTTTGAGCTTTGAGTTTTAAACTGATATCTCATGCCCGACTGTTTTAGGATGATAGTCTCTACAACTAACTGCCAAAACTGACAAGTGGTATGCAATGTAAAGGAAATAGCTTTATCATGATAAGGTTGGAAAGTCATAGAAAAATAGAGTTCTTGTCAACGAGGAGTAAAAACGTTACAGTCATTTCAGGCTGAGGGACTACTGAAACGTCGACCAGGTAAATGCCTTAGATGTTGTGTTAAAAGAACGCATTGTTTCCCACATGTCTGTAGTGCATCACTATCATTCAATGATATGTAGACAAATACGTACATTTCTGATGACTAAGACATGAAATTTTTTTTTTCAACATTTGGTATCTTTTCGTGACTACTGCATCCAAGGACATCAAATTCTTGCAAAAATAATGCATGCCAGTTGTTATATGGTTGTTAGTGGAAATGAATAGGTAATCATTAACATGAAGATATTACTGCATGCTTCCAACAAAAAAACTGTGAAAGAATAGTTGCCGTGAAATTGTATCTAACAAGTAATTGATAAGGTTTACCAGAGCATGAGGAACCATGGTGGCGATAGACAGCATCCAAACGAGCCCGATGATCGCAAAAGCTTCGCAGGGTTTGAGTTTCCGTGCGGTGGGGTAAAGCACTGCTCTGTATCTGTAGAATGGGCGGGAAAACACCGACGTAATGTAATAGAATGAAAGCAGGACGGCAGCAGGTACCGACTTCCGGGCGCATTTGATCCACTGCTGACGTCACACATGTCAAATGTCAGAAAACTAAGAAAAGTGGACTAAAGATCAATACTAGTATTATTGCATTGATTGCTTAGTCATAGTTGCCATATATTGTGTCGTATGCAACTGTCAATTGAAAGCATTCGTGCATTTATTCGTGCATCCATTCATTCATTCCGTCATCCACTCAATTCTTTGGAAAAAGACAAAAAATCATTTGTCTTTTGTATTTGATGATTTAAACAACAAAGACAAATTAAGCACCGACTTATGTACTTGCAGCAACTTGGGGTGGGGGTTGGTTGACTAATGCCATTCTTTGTACACTTTTAGATGCACATCAACTTTTCTTCAAAGTATATTTTCAGTAATAGTTTAATATGCCAAGTTACTAGCCTTCTTTCTTACTGTACAAGTCAATGGTCAATCATTGATAGACTCTTCCACGTATCCCCATGAAGGTCAATTTTATACTGTGATGCCGGTGCAGTGCTCTTATGTCTAGAGATTGCGTCCGATTTTCAACCCTCATTCATCAAAAGAAACCACCCAGAGAAGGAAGTAAATGCCATTGGGCAGATTATACGAACTTTCACAACACTTGCGAACTATAAAGAGCTTAATGGCGTCGATCAGATTTACGATAATTCAAAGAGGAAGCACATGACAGGTTTTTGACAACTAAATTGCCCTGGCTGAGTCGTTTGGAAACGGCTGTATAGATAAGCCGTCAGCGGCACGTTGATTACCTTCGCTAGGAAGGTTGTGTTTTTGGTGCCGTTTGTGGGCATAACTCCAGAAGTTGTGATAAAATCTTTTTTTTTTTTTAAATTGTTTTTATTGATTTTCCAATAACAAAAACAGAAAAACAACAGAAAACACACACACACACACACATGTATGGCACATAGTCAAATAAACCATCGCAAAATTAACATCATAATCTGTATGAAAACCTTGTAGAGCAAATCAACAAGAAATACATAAATATTTAGCTTAACAAAGCTTTTGAATCAAACAAGAAAGAAAGAGGTAACAAGTTACCTTCAAAATAACATTGCTTGTGGTAACAGACTCAATCAAATAAAGATAACATTGATCCTTAATCAAATCAAATATTTCCTAAGAAAACTCATAACAAATAAAGGATCACAACAAAGGAAAAACATGATAACTTGGTGGCTGTTTGACAATCTTAAAACTAACTATGCAAAGTTTCCAAGATAAAATTTACCCCATTTTCCTATATGTTTCTGTGTATTCCCCCCTCTCTTTGCTATTGTGTATTCTAACTTACAGACATCGGCAACGAAGGAGATAAAGGAAGACAATCTAAGTACAGAATGACGGTTTCTAAAGATGTAGATTTTACCTAACACAATGAACAAATTGGATAGGACTGTACAGTGTTTACTCAAATTACCAAAAATTATACTAAATGTTGTCATGTTTAGATAGGTTCCCATATGATTAACAAACCAGTTGTTTACTTGAGTCCAAAAGGCTGATACAATATGACAGTCAGAGAACAGGTGTATAACCGTTTCTTCCTCTTCTTTACACAAACTACAAAGTGGTGAGTCTACTAGTCCCCATGTGTATAATTTTTGATTTGATGCTAAGAATTTGAATAATAATTTATATTGAAATATACGAGTCTTCGAATCTATACTTATCTTATATATTAAGTTATACACCTGTTGCCAGGGTATTGGGGTGTTAAAATAGTCTTCCCATGAATTCTGAATGTTAAAAGAAGGTTCCCATAATTTAGCTTCGGACATGAAAAAGAAATAAAGGGCCTTATTAACCTTTCTGTTTTTAAGCCATATTATATTTCTACAGAAAGGGATACAGACCTGTAGATTTGGGGACTCTTGTCTAAGTAAGTTTTTCCACTGAGAAGGGATGGCCGAGATTAATTGATCATATTGTAATGCGGAACAAACATCATCTCCAAATTTCAACACAAAATTTTAAAAAGATAAAATCTTTATGGGGTTTGGTATGTTAGTAGAAAACAATGGACATACTCGAACATGGCACTACTGCAAAACTTGTTTTCATGTCATGTTCTCGACAAGCTCTGGTCATCATTTTGGGATGGCTCTCAGTATCGGGATGAAGAGGTATTTCTCAGTGCCCATGTCAGCATTTTGGAGCCGCAGGTGTCTTTCAAAGAGAAAAACATATAATCTGGATCTGTTACGTTTATTGTCATGATTTTTGGGATGTAGCTAGCTTAAGTAATGATAAAAATGATTTGACACTGAATATGCAAGGGTAGGTCATAAGTTTTAGAATTGGTTAGGAAACTCTGTTTAACATTTCACGCGTAGAAATACCACGTACCTATCAGCAGCTATGGCTACAAGTGTTAGGATGGAGGCGGCCAATGACAGACCCTGCAGAGTTGTCAGCTGACAAACGACTGCTCCGAGTCGCCAACCTGTAAGGGTTAGAAAATATGTTTATTAGCAACTTTTGTAAAGTAAGACTGCTAAGATATAACAAAAACTGTCACCATACTTCTACTGCCATCAGTCAGTATGTACAGGCCAAGGCAAATACTGCGCCTCAACACACACATTCAGAAACTACAAATGAAACAAGAATAGTTCCTACGAAATTGTGATGGTATCAAGTATTTGTCACCCTCCTCTAGCAGGGTCAAATCGCTCGGCAACAAAGCCTACCAGCATCGACACTGCTCTTCAGTCTCTTCTGCATTCTTTGGGTATCGGCGACGTTGCTGATAGTTGCTCATAGATAATCAATGAGCTAGCCTTATTTGGCACAAACAGCCATTAGTTTCTCATAAATGATTAATGAGCTGGCCTTATTTGGCACAAACAGCCGTTATTATGTTCTGAACCCAATTAAAGCAGCGATGTAAGACGTAACCTGATTGGCTGAAAGCTACCCAGCGACCTTCGGCTTTGCGGATATCCACAAGACGAGCTTGTAGAAATCCTCTGGTTGGCTGAAATCTGTTTGGTGGTGACGTCACGAATACCTAAAACCTTGGGGCAAAAGAGCAGAGTCGATGCTGGTAGGCTTTGTTGCCGAGCGATTCGACCTTGCTAAAGGAGGGAGGTATTTGTTTCCTATCACCGAAATACCAGTGTAAAGAAAAAAAGTTTTGTAAAATTACTTTTACAGATTCTTAAAAGATTAGAGCCCATGAATGATTCTCATTAGTCAGTTAATATAGAAATATTTTTGCTCGCAAGATGGATTCTGAGAGTACAATCTACACCTTTTTGAGGCCTCAAAACATGTTTATTTTTCAGGGCATCTGGGATGCTTTTGAAGATTAGTTCGTCACAGTGGGACTTGATCTTTTACGACCAAGAGTTGATGATGGAGTGTTATCTTATATTCGTAATGCGAGCCCAGTGTTAGAATTACATTAATAAGGGTAAATGTGAGAATGACACCATTTGCATCAGGTAATGTGTCCCATAGGGGATCTATATGAGGAACCCGTAAAATGTTTCCGCCCGTTCAGCGGTCCCTATGCGGTCATTTCCTGAAGATAGACGTATGTTGTATGACATTGCCTGACACTTTTGACAATCATTAATGGGTATAGAAGTACGTTAAGCAATAAAAATCTACAGTCATCCATCGTGCTCTCCTAATGAGACACAACGCGACCTTTAAGAAAAAGGCAACAACATCTGAGGCAATCTTAATGTAGAAAGATATCATCCTCTCTTGAGGATGTCAGTCTTGATGGTTTGATGTGCACAATTCGCTCAGCATTTTCAACTCGGCTCGTGACACTGATTTCTTTGATGTTCCCTTAAGATGTGCAAATTTGGGCTGAAAAAGAGATTCATGCATCTGTTATGTAGGTAGGGACTGCACCTAACGACCACATCGGAAATGCTAAACCTCACCTCCGCTCACTTCAACGTGATTGCACTCAACCATTGCTTTCAACGAACGGTGCACTTGAGAGCACGTTTTGCCTATTTATTTTGTTGCATGAATTTTCAAACTGCAATATTGATCTCAACACCAAACAAATTGCCTTCTTAATGACGTTGTGCGCACGACTCGTCTCTTATGGACTATTCATTTTTAAGTGGTTTGATAAATCATTTATGAGTGCCATTTGTTCCCATAGTCTCCCACACTTACCCATGGTTTTCAGATAACATGTTGTCACGAAATGTGGTTATGATCAGTTTATTCACATTTTTGCCCGACAGTTGTTTGCAAATAGCAATAGATGAACAATAACAGAAGACAGTGACAATGTGAGGAGCTCCTATTTCATATGGTAATGTTCTAAGTCCTAACATGTTGATTTTGGTGACAATGTCAGTAATAAGTAGGTAATGTGATTTAAGAGGAATGTGGAATTTAAAAAAAAATGAAACTATGGACAACGAGGGGGGACTACATTTGATTTAGTTTTAATAGCTGGAAATAAGACTTACTAAATTTGTTTAAAACTTAATATCAGCCAAACGCATTCATGGAACTTCACGACAAGTGACGTCACTAGGCATTGGACATCCCTGCTTGAATATTTATGAACTAAAACTCAATAAAAGTGACGACGTCTAGGAGTGATTATGATCTTAGGACTATATCCTGTCTGCGTGTTTAAATGTTTATTAGCTGCTTCATTGTTATTGGTAGTCGTAACCCAATCAACCCTATCAAATCTTTTTATCATCACACACTCGTGCTTTGACACAATAAACGTAACAAATGCATGATTTTGAATTGCAACGTTTGCAGGAAGCATCCGATATGAAGCTTACCGATTTCCATACGTTCGTGTGTGTCCAAGACGGTTAAGCCGTGTGACCTTTACGAACAATCTTTTTAGAATTCAATATGAACGCCTACCATATAGCCATACGTCATCGAAAACGATTTTAAAGATAGCTTTATTTCAAGAATCTAACGTTAACCATGCCAGTCCTTCGACTCATTAAAACCCTGTCTCTAAAACGAACGTCAATAGTAATGATACATAAACACACGACCAGCTGGTTGCAATATTAGTAAGGACGTAATGAGAAAGTAATTTGGCAGATTCGCTTCGTCCTGACCATTGGTGCATGTCTGCCAAAAGGTTATACCGGGATGATAACAATTTCTGCAGATGACAAGCTAGTCAAGCATGACTCTGAGTCTGACACAACTGGATAGCTTAATATAAGGTGGGCGTGTTTTTTAAACGTATTTGACACTGCGGAAGGTGAAATGAAGTGTAGTTGGACAGTTTGTTCCCTGGTATCTTTTAGATTCGATAAACACGGCCAACACTGTCACATTCGTCTGACTTACATGAGCTCGTCTTCACTGATAGCACCGAAAAACAAATTGTCTTCGTTGCCGTTAGTAATATTACAAATTATCTCGACATTTCTTTAGCGTGATTGTCATGGAAATATAATATACGTAGACTACTTGGCAGATGAAGAATTTTACTGACACACACAAATATCTCGAATGATGAACATTGAATTATCAAATGGGGGTTTTGCAAGTTTTTCGACGCTTAATCAAATACAGGAAGAAAGCGTACGATTTTATCGTAGCGTCAGTTTACTTTATGATTGATCTTGCTATGCGACGTGATTCGTTATCGCCATTTGAAAGACATCATTTTTTGGAAAACGGCCAAGACAATCGAGGCTGAGGTCTTTTGGCTTTCGCATCGTGTTTGCATTGTTCCCTAAACATGTGTCTTGAACGTCATTCATTTTTAGTTGAAGATGATGGTTTGATTGCGGCAATGTAACCAACGTCATATTAAGCGATTCGTTAAAGCTAATGCCATAAGCAATCACAAAAACAAAAGTCTCCATTGACACAAAATATATACGTTCAGGTAATAAACCTTTCCGTTATACTAAAAAGTATAGAAGTTCATGTAAAGGGAACAATTGACTGGTTATGTTGAAAATGTCTCCGACAAGCCAAAGAAGAAGTATTCTGTGGAATATGACCCGCCGGCAACGGTATACATGACCGTGTAACAGGCCCAGACAGACCGTTCACTATTTGGACCCCGCGGCCCCACATGCTGTGATTCAAGCTTCTGGTGTCAATGTGAAAACGTTCGCAAAGGGCGCAAGAGATACTAGGGTCATGAGCGGTTTTGACGGGGTGTACAGTTCTGAAATGTTACATTCTAAACTAAGTAACGTTATTTGTTGTAGTCTACATCTTCATTATTCCGTTGGGCTACATACTGGATATGGAAGAAGAGATTTGCCACACGGCAGTAAAATGATTCTGTAACCTTCATCATCAACCTACGGTGTTATCATTCCTATAAAAGAACCCATTCCTTGACTGAGTCCTTTTCAGTCAGCAAAAGAAATAACAGCAAGTCAACCTTCTTATGAGCTGTAAAACAGGGGCAGATGGGAAAAGATCTCATAGTGGGTAACCGCGATTAAATCTATGTAATACCCTAGGAAACAATCATAATGATATCATTGCAGCTGGGCATAGATCATATGATCATATTTCTGCTACTGTCATTAAGACAAGGATTGTGCGCAAAAATACATTTTTAAGTTCAACATAGTAAAAACAGTTCAAAAGGCTTCAGAAAACAGTCTAGAAGTTCAGTGAGCAGTTCAATATTCATGATCATGTAGACACCTACTAGATCATCGTTGCACAATTATTTCATTATTTCAACGACAGATGTGGATAAATCAGATAGGTAACTACGGGGTATAATGTACGGTTTTTCTTAAACATTAACAGATGGGACTACATCAGATTACACAAATTAAGGCATATGTGCTGTATACGGCAATAGTTGTATAGACTTCAGGTATTGGGAGATGAACCTGAGAAGTCCTTTTATCTATAGTGGGTATATGCGGTGCGTTAGCGACCTCGCTGCGATCTAGATTGAATTTGTGTTACCCATGACTTGAGAATAGCATGCAAAATGTGCAGGTATGACTAAAACGACAACGAAACACCCAGGGCGTGAAAAGATTAGTAGCTTTTTATGATGAAATTCGTTGGGTGCTTTGTGAAAACTCTCGGTTGCAGCTAGGTCGCACACGTGCCGCACGCCCAGTAAGATACCCGCTTTGCCTTGTACCATAAAAGGTTCGCAGGCACGCAGCTGGTTGTATTGCACCGAACGACCTGTCACAACTATCATTTGACTTTAACTCAGCCGTCTCAGCGCTGCCATTGTCCCAGAGCTACGAATGATCTTTGCACATCTAACCATAAGTCTTGCTTAATGCGATCTAATGAGGGTACTTGGTGGCAACGAGTTCCACTCTACGATACACTCCATTCCACTCTTCTTGCGGGTCGATCTAATAACATGTAGCACGTACCCTTGACGGTTCTAAACAGAATTTGTAGCTTAGCAATGGTTTTATGTATTGCATTTGTGGCAAAGTCTGTGGAACAAACAGGAAGTGATCAGATTTGTCTACTCGTCCGGTAACGACGAGAGACGCCGTCAGCGATGCACAATATACATGAAAGGCTTTTACATGCAAAAGGATATTTACTAGAAACATCAATCACTCACCGAACAGGATGTCGCTCACAAGTGTCAGAGGCATCCCGAGGAGGGTGACGAGCAGGTCGCTAATGGCCAAGTTGACTACAAAATAGTTGGTGACGTTTCTGAGACTACGGTCTTTAACAACCACCAGGCAAACCAATAAATTTCCGGCCAGACTTAGCAGGAATATGAGAGAGAAACAGCTGACGAATACGACGGTTACAGGGACGGATTGTTTTAGATTCGGTGGTGGACCTATAACTATGTACTGGCCGTACGTGACGTTGTCGACGAAGGGAAATGTGGTGTTGTTCATTGTGGTGGACTCTTCGCTGACCGCTATGTGAGGCCCTGTATTGACAAGAGCAACAGAAAATGTTTGTTGATAACACATCGAAACTAATACATACAGAAACATACTTAACTCAAACATGTTCCATTGAGTTAAACTGTCCAAAGAAAGGAAATATTGTTATGAGTGACGATGAAGAGGGTTCCGTAAATTGTCACTTACACTATGTCCTTTTAGATAAAACGTTCAGAAAAAGTATCGGTAGATATTTCAACAAAACCATATTTCTTCATAAACACTTACTTTACATGGTACCAGAGCAGCGGTTTTATATTTTTACCAATACTAACACCATATCAGTGAATGAAAATGAAATCACTTCAAAACACTCACCCTGCTATTTTTCCGTTTGCTTGCGAAGAGTTGTCTTGTTCTGGGATGCAGTCTGCGTCTCTACTGATGTTCGAGCCGGGGCTGATAGATATTTGACCCGTTCCTAACGTTACACGTGTATCAATCAAGGAGGAGTTTTTCACACTCCACCTTAAGTAAGATTCCTAGTACTCAATCTCATGCCACATTGACGCTTTATGAGCACTTCAGCCGAGCGTTACAGTAGAAATCCTCACGACTCAACACTCTTACGTCGCATATTTCAAATGTGGTTGGACCACACACTAATGAGGTTGCAAAGGATCTTGGGAAAGATACTTCTGTGCCTTTCATCTGTCAAATCATATTTCGGGTTCGGGCCGGAGAGCTGGGTGATTATGGAAACACTTTATAGCCGTCAACTTGTAAGTCCTTCAAGATACGGTCATTGGTCAGTTCATTTGCTTTGGATGAGAAGGTAGTGAAGGAAATCCACATTGCTCTTTGAACATTTGACTTCTTATAACACGCTGACTGGTTTTAGAGCCTTAAATATATGTTTTTGAGAATTCCATCTGACGATGGGCATGGTGATGGAGGGTTAAGGACTACAGGCCGACTTAGCGGCGTCTTCACACTTAGGTATTTCAGTCGTGACCAGAGATACACTAGATTAAAGTGGGAAGAAAATTGCACCTTTATTTTATTCGTGACCAAGGATACACTAGATTTAAGCGGGGGAAAATTACATCTTTATTTCCAAAAACTTCAGAGAGTTTCCATCATAGATATTGTCAACATATTTCGGATATGCAAAAAGATGGCGTTTTCCGCTATACATTCTATTCCTCATCTTCATTTCATTTTAGAAAAGTTTCTTGAATAATCAGCTCAATTTCATTTGAGTGACACTGGCGTAAAATTGAGTATAGTGCAAACTGTCAATCATGTGTCGTTCATTTCAAAAATAGTATTTTTATAGAATATTGCAATTATGCAATCTGTCATGTAGTTAACATGGCCAGACGATCCGGCACTCTAGATGGCATTTCTGTTAATGGTTTTGAGTGAATCTTCACGTGATGAATGCAAATAGTCTTCTTTCTAGACACAAGTCTTTCCCAAGAACGTACCGTCGTGAGGTGGGTTATCCATCCGCCTTGCCTCAGACGCCTTGATGAATTGCCAAGCGAACACTCTGCTAAACCAATATGCTGGTCGCCAATACCCTTAAGGAATTTATTTCACACCGTCTTCCTGGCCCCAGGTAATACGCAATAGCCTTATACGATGATAGTGTTATGACCTTCATGATGTTGTACCAAATTGCCAACCTGTTATTTCTGATGAAATAGCTCTATTAGAACCCCTTATCAGGGCAGACCACACACTCTATGGGGAGGCCGAAGCCCGATATATCACTAATAAAACGAGACTTCTGTCTTGAACCTGCCCGTATATCGTCAATAGAGGTAAGTTGCGAGTGTTCATAATCTGAAAATGTGACAAAACTATGACTTTATTTCATAAGAGCAAAAATGTAAAATCCGCCCCCTCAACGTAGTTTGCTGACGTGGATGACCGTCAGAAAATGTGCTATTCGCACTTGTAAAACGAGACCTCCGCTCTAACCCTGCATGTATATTGCTTGTTCGGGAAAAGCTACGAGTATTCCATAGCCTAGAAATAGGCCTAATATTTATCTTTGTTTTCAGAGAGAAAATATAAAGTACGCCGCACTCAATGTAGTTTCCCTGACACGGTTGACTTGTGAGCAAATGCGGTGTTTGTAACATATCCTGCTTGAGGATTGATCTTCCACCCATTGCCCTGAATTTTACTTTATTCTGAGCGATGATTTGTGAGATATTCTATCCACGTAACACAGGCCAATTCATCTGTTATTTGACTGCTTCCTCATCCGAGGCGCAGTTCAAGCCTACATGTTAGTACCTTTTATGGAAACGCAATGTCTTACGACAGCGAAATCGATGCTTAGAATATGAAAGTACATTTACTTTTAGTTCTCGTCCACATCTTCAGAAATTCTTTCTAAATGGATAGTTTCAATTAGATGAATTATTGTTCATTGTCAGTACTTGGAATTTCTATGGCTGTTTCTTTTACTAGATTCAGAAATCGCCGGTTTATTGACACGCTTGGTTGCAATCAGTGTCGAAGACCATCCTATTTTGCTCGCATGGTCAACCACTAATGTCTTTCAGTGGTAACCAGCTCGCCTATCCCTCATCTGTATATATGAGGACGGGGATGGATGAAATCATTCACAACACAGTTACACCGTGTAATGTACTTATTTTGTCTTTCTATACCATGAATCCAATGTATGGTGGCCTCAAGCTAGTTTGATGACATAGTCGGCATTTCGGTAAATAGTCTTACTCCACATGAGGAATCAAATCTTGTAACCCCGGGCTAGTTTGACGATATTCTCAGCACTATTAGACAGTATGAAACTATTATCTTAAGCAAATGGTCAATGATATCCCGAAGGCAGAACCATATTTGTTACTCAAAGTCAGTATAGGTCATAACCCAACTCGAACTGGTTTGATGGCATTCTCAGCATTGATATACAGTAGTTTTGATATTAATGAACTGCACGAAGAAGCAAATTGTCAGTAATATATTGAAGATCGTCATTGGCCGCCAACATCAGTGCATGTCCTCTGACAGTGACAGTCTTCTTACTGCATCCAATGTTTTTTGACCCCGGGCTAGTTTGATGACAGTCTTGGTGCTACTGCAAAAGTGATGGTCCAACAGCTTATGGGCAGTGGTAGTCCACTGTAACTTTGGCATTGGATATCACGGTATTGGAAGGCGGAGCCCATCCCTCTTCTTTCCCAAGTGCCCTTTTTGTTACCTTTCCAACCGAAGGTACCTATTTACAACTGAGTAGAGTGAGGAAGTTGTTAAAGATGTCATATAATAAGGACACGCCATCTATCCAGGCATGACCTCTTGAACCAATGCCAGTAAAATATACAAAATGTAGTGGTTTCTACTGACGTTAAAGATATCTAATTTTGTCTACAGTAGTACTCTACACACATCCCTATTGCCTCAGACCTCTTATAATGTTGCTCTGATTATTAATTAGATCAACCATGACTTCCCCATTGGATCCCCATGGGAATATACATCCCTATGTCTTCGATATATCCATGCTATCATCTTATACGTAATTGTGTTCTTCAACGGGTAAGCTGAGCTGGTGCCCTTGGTGCACTCAACCCGTCAAAACTGCTAAAGAGACGCCCACATGGAGAGAAGCCATTAGCCATAAAACTGGCATTCCATATCCGTCCTCACAAGGGTGTTAGACATTTTGATGCATCATGTTTCGTGAATCTCTTTTTCCAGGTATGCAGTTATAAAACTGATACCAGATATCTAATTGCTTTAAATTAGTTTCTGGTATATCACAGATGACTGGAGAATTAATGAAATAGACCCAAACATGCAAACCCCAATTTACAGACTCATTTTTTTAATTTCGTCACATAAATTCTAATCAAAACTAAAAGAAGATTTCCATATTGTTAATTGGATACACCGCAAGTATTTGCTCATAGATTCAAGCTACTTTTGAAAATAATTTTAAGCTTACACTGTTTTCCGATTAATCTTCATTTCTATTTGTGCGGGCTGTCATTAAACATCAGCTTACGTAAGTTTGACGGCGCTAGCGTAAAATTCAATACAGACACAAGCCAATTATATTGAAAGATAATTCCTGAGGAAACTATGCATTTGGTCTAGGTAATTATTCAAACGGTTACGTGACCAGGAAAGTTTTCTTCTTGCATGTCACCTTCAAATAGAAACGTTTGAAAAGTTTCTTGTTTCTACCTTGCCGATAAATCAATATGCTGGATGCCTTCCTTCCTACCTTAGGTTATGAAGAAAGGGATGGTGTCATAAGCTTTTATGATATTGTACCAACGTGGCGACGTCCTATTGCTGATAAAATTGCGTTATTGAATCCCTCTATATCTGGGTAGGCCATGCACTTTACGAGAATGACAGATTCGTACGTAATGAAAAAGGCATCCAGTTACCCAGTAGAGTTGTAAAGTGAGGGCAGTAACCGTTCATGATCTGGAAATGCAACTTATGAAAGGTCTGGAAAATATGAAGCCACAGTCAATATAGTTTCAAGGCATTTATATAATATGGTTGACTTCATAGCAATGTCAGCCTCATGAATGTAAAATTTAAGTACCCATAAATATGACGTAAAGAATCTGACAAACTGGAATCTTTAAGCGTGTTTTTAGAGTGCGCAATGGTCGGGTTTGGTACGGTGTACATGGTCAAGGGGCATTATTTTGCCCTAGGCCTGGAAAAGGGAATATATAAATGTATTCTTCTAACAATTCAGTTATGCGGTGACTTCTATATACAAACTAGATAGGCAGCCTAGTTCAATTAGTTCTGTTTATTATTAATTTACTGTTATGTTTAATTGATATTGTTTTCATTACATTTATTTGCCAATGATGTTATTATTATTATTATCATAGATACTTCTTATATTTACGTTGTAGCTCATTTCTGTTTCCACCTTTACTTATCATTTTGGATCCGTGGCTTATGTTAAATTTTGTTAGAACTTTGTTTTCCCTCTGTTTGTATTATGTGTTTTGTATCATCTTGTGAAATGCCTTTTTCTAAAACAATACAAAACAAAACAACAACAAAATAAGAAGCCCCAACTTATGTCACATATTTCCATGCACAAGAAGTCTCTACCTCTGAAATATATTGACCAAAGCTTGTCCAAAAAATCGAGATATCTACACCGGAAGTATCGCTGCAGTACCAAGGGAAACCGCCGGGAGCCCAAATTCTAATTATTTCCCGTTTTTGTCACAGTCTACCATAACATCAAATATGTAACCAATCCATGCAGCATTTCTTGTTGACCAAAAGACAGACAAACGCACACACACACACTCACACACACACACACACACACACACACACACACACACACACACACACACACTCAAACACACACGCTGCCTAAAACATAATGGTAATAATGGGCATCACGAGGCGGTGCACCCCAACACGATACACGCATCATTACAGAAGCAGCTCACGCGTAAACGATACTTGCTTTCGTAGAAAGGTTACACATCCTTTGACAACAATTTCGCGCTTGAGAAATTGCAGTACATTTGCTTGAGTGGTTGTCAGCATTCTAGTACATCGTTTCAAAGAAATGTTATTCCCGCAAAACATAAAGGCGATGTCAGTGAGATTTTGAAGGGATTTCGACCTTGTTTGAGTGATATAAAAGCTATTGCCCACTGTTCACGGCCTTGGACAGCTAATGCTTAAGACCACCCCATTAATTTGTATGATATACGTATTACATAGTTACACCGAGTGCATTCATGCTCGTATGCATACACGTGGCAACAGGGAAAAATTCACGTGGCAGTAGTGAGTTGAATCAATGTGACTCTTTCGGAAAGTACAGAAACATGACTTTCTTCATCATATCTCCGTTACTTTATCATCTTGGATTTTTTGTTTATCTAAACACTTCAAAAATGATATTCTTACTAAAATCACAAACTCCATCTAGTACGCAAAACATGGGACTTTCATTCCTCCCTGCCTGTAGAGAATAAGTCATAGCCAACTACAATAGTGAATATAAATTTTTACAGTAGACCTAGATTAGACGCTTATCATTATGCATTTATGTTCACTGTTGATGTACGTTATCACGACACTTGCAACTAACCTTCAAACATGAATTTGCATAAAAGATTATGAAAAAGTATCATATCATTGTTAACGGAAATAAACAGGCTTTTTGATGGCACAAAATATATCCTGACTTATAGAAAGTTGTGCTTTGCAACTAAGTTAAAGAAATCCTCCTAAAATTGGTAGTAAACTGCATCGCATTTCAGCTTGATGAAATATTCCCGGCCTTTTTATTTTTAACATACTCACATATTTTGTGCTCGAGCAGCCTCATTTTTCACCCCTATAAAGTTCATGTACATGCTACCTAACTTTTATCAAATATAAATCTCATTTGACTGTCTCGTGTGTCGCACGACGCGAAAGCAGCTGTCTATATGAACCGTACGACAGCTTCAATGCAGCTTCTATATCTGTTATTTTACGAACTTTTATTTCACATGATTGTGACTAAGGTGAGACTTTATAATGTCAGTTATTTCTAGAAGTCCGTCGAATTTTCCGCCACACACATAAGGTATGGGTATTTTCTTGATGAGCACGTTTATGTCGTGATACACCAAACCAGTCCAATTGAACTCTTGAAATTAAAGGTAACAATTGTCAGAAACGCCGTTTATCATTTGACGCCTACATATTCATCACGCCGCCTGTGCACATCCCTCTTAAGACAGTCCCTTAACCCAAACGCCTACGTCCTTAGATTTGAATAATTTGGTCCCTTGTGGCAAGTTGTACTGATTATATTAACATTTTGATGGCACACGTAGAAAGAAAACACCGGAAACATAACATTTCTCTGGCGAGGAAATGAGGCAAGTAATCATCATGTCATGGACACAAGACGGTTGGCAGCCATCAGGAACTAAAAGCACATAATGACATGGCAATAAAAAGCAAAGAAGTGGAAACGACTAACCGACCATACATAAACAGCCGAGCATTTCATGGCTTTGATTGCAATCAACTCCAGAAGATTACTTTGCGAGAGTGAAACTTGGAGAAACCCAATTAATTTCCATCAGCTTTACGTCTGTCACAGCTCCCTAAGTTGTATGGAAGATTAAGTCGCGAAGAGTTTTCTTTGACAATGTTTCTTGTCGTAATCCTCTTAGTTGATACGGCGCTCCGCTGGATTCAATCCAGCTAGGTTAACGAGTTCTACCTAAGCTTCTTGAAAGCTTTCCATAAGCTACCAGGCTGCTGATTTTACATTAACGACTGACCTTCTAAGAAACAATCAGCAAAGGCAAGCCACACGCAGTTTGAAGAAATCTTTTTGATAGTTTTGTTGAAGAGGTATTTTTCATGAAATAAATGGACCTCGTAAGTGGATTTGATGAATGCAATTCCCGAGGCGGTAGGAATCAGGTCTTCTCCTTTGTCTGGCAATTAAGGGCGAACGTGACCGTCCATCAGTCACGAGGTTGTAAACTGTCAGGAGCAAATGAGGTTTTCGGTCCCTGGAAACCTTGATACGTGTGGAGGCAGGAAAGAGCAATCCATCACTGACGCATGCGGTGACATGTGTCTAACTCTTCATCGGTGGTAAGACTGTGTGAGCAACGTTCTTACATGTAAGGTCATATTCTAAATAACCCCTAGTGGACGGTTATAACGCCACGAAAGAAGGACGATGTTCAATGGAATGTTTGGCTGAAGATATTGCATCCAAACCTGACTGCCAAGTATAGATTTTTAATCCACTTTCTTCCATCCTCACGCAATTGGACGCTATCTTCAATCTGCCCAATGTAATTGGTACGCTACGTAGTGTCAAAGAATGTAATTGCGTTTCATGTTACAAGTAGGCTGAGCAAGGTATTTCACAAAGTGCCCAATACTGCACTAGAATAGCTATAGTTTTTTTATAGATTGGGCATATCTATTTTCCATGGCTTCACCAAAATCTAAATGACTTGCAGCTTGCTTTATTGCGGTTGCGACGTTATCTCCAAGAACATGTATAGCTAAATACATTATTTATTGCCCAAACCCTATCATTATATAGCCTGGCACGAGATTAAAGTCTTCATTAGTGCGAATGAACCTATGACCTTATATTCTAATCATGATGTAACAAAAACAATTAATTAATTCCATTTCATCATACTTAAGTGCATTCCTGTCAAAAATATAATCAAATGTCATCGTTAAATTAGGCAGTTATACAATTAACATGCCGACAATGTGATTTAAGAGTATTCATAATAAACTTTGTCATAATTTATCCGTTCGTAAGTGTCTGGCAACACCAAAGACAGAAAAGCAATGGATCGTTCAGTTTTGATTACAAAGTATCATCTATGGATTACTAACAGATGAACAGGGTAGAATATTCTTTTGAACAAGTATGTATTTTTCATCTGTATACAACCCTATTTTATTCTTCTGTAGGCGTTTCAACGACCTGTCTGTCGTCTTTATCTATCAGTGCATAATGAACAGTTTCTATCGCTGCAGAGTGATCACTGCACCGATAGAAACTGCTCATTATGTACTGATGAAAATAACAGACAGGTCGTTGAATCGTCTACAGAAGAATAAGATTGGGTTGTGTACAGAAGAGGTTGAGGTACCAACCTGATGATACAATCATCTTTGTTGTCAGGAACACTACATGATCAAAGTACTCGATAGGCATTGGGATCTTCCCTCAGAAAATGGCCCACATACTGCTAAAAAAATGAGAAGTAGTGTATTGTTCGTTGACAGAAACTGTTTCAACCGGCACCCATCACACTACAGGCTGTGATTCTAACAGGCCTCCTGATAGAAACCACTTGGTGTTAAATGTAGAAAGCTGGTAAACATTGCGCAGTAGGTGGTGAGGGTCAAGGAGGCTGTGTACAGGGGAAAACTATGTACTAGTTGACTTACCAACCAGATGATATAATTGTCTTTGTTGTCAGGAACACTACATTATCAAAGTACTCGATAGGCACTGGAATCTTCCCTCAAAAAATGGCTCACCTACTGCTAAAAACTGAGAAGTATATTGTTCATTGGCTGAAACTGTTTCCACCGGTACCCATCACACTACAGGCTGTGATTCTAATAGGCCTTCGGAGGAAATCTTTTGGTGTTAAGTGTAGAAAGCTGGGAAACATGGCGCAGTAGGTGGTGAGCTTCAAGGAGGCTGCGTACAGGAGAAAACTATGTTCTACTTGATTTTATATTACCAACCAGACGATATAATTGTCTTTGTTGTCGGGAACACTACTTGATTTAGGTACCCGATAGGCATTAAAAGCTTCCCTCAGAAAATGGCCCGCCTACTACTAAAAACTGGAAAGTGTATTATTTGCTGGCAGAGACTATTTTAACTGGCGCCCATCACACTGCAGTCTGTGCCTTCAACAGGCCTCCTGATAGAAACCACTTGGTGTTAAATGTGGAAAGCTGGCAAACATGGCGCAGTGGGAGATGATCATGAGGGTCAAGTCTGTCTTGACTTGACTTTACTTGACTTTTTAAAGGCTGTAGTAGCTGATTTAGATTTATAGACGAGACTAGCATACTTTTATCACTGTCATGTTCAAATTATTGTCATGAGACCGTGTATAGGATATAGGAACAAAATATAAATAGTTAAATGAGTAGCAAAGGTCTATTCTACAAAAAATGAAGCATGTAAAGGCGAAACACAAGCCGTCGTGCCAACAGGCCTCGGCAGGTGGCGCAGCAAAGCAAGCTGCCTTCAATAGCATTTTCGTAGGAATGTATTATCTATCAAATATAAAGCTTTCCAAAGGAAAAATACGTTACATGTATTTGAGTCTGATAATGGGAAACACTGCAAATATAGATTTTCTTTATCACCTATGCAAATTAAGTGAAAATTATCATAATTTACACTTCATTCTGTATATCTCTGTCCAAGCTACCTGCATACTAAGCATCATATTGACAGTCCTATAATTTTCCACTTAAATGAGATAGGCGTTTTCCATTAATTATGCAAATTAGGTATTTATTTGCATAATTGGTATCTGTTGATGATCCGCTTTCCATAAACTACATACGTTACATGTATTTGAGTCTGATAATGGAAAACACTGCAAATATAGATTTTCCTCATTAGCTATGCAAATTAAGTCCCAATTAGCATTATTTGCACTTCATTGTGTACATCTCTGTGAAAGCTACCTGCATACTAAATGTCATGGAAATCCGTTGTTCCTTTGTTCAGTTATTCTCCTTAGAAGGTTTTCACAAAAACGCCCCTGCAGTTTCAGAGGAAGCTGCTAGAGGGCCCAAACCTACACCACTTCTTTATTACATCACAAGCTATCTGCCACCCAAAAATCAAGATCACAGCACGTCCAGGTCAAAATATACAAAAATTGAAGTTCCGCTGCAGTACCAAGGTCACATACCAGGGGGCCCAAAATCGACCTTGACCTTCGGCTTCACAACACCTGCCCACGTACCAAATATCCTCGTAATCCATCGAGAGGCTCTTGAGTTATGCTGACTGGAGTAGTGCGGAAACACAAACAGACAAACAAACAAACAGACAGACAGACAGACACACCCAAAACAATATCTCCATTTTTCATGGAGATAATAACACGGTACCATGTGATTGTCCCTTTAAAGCAATTTCTCCAGATTTCTCTCAGCTTTGCTAAATGAATGGCACAGACCAGCAGACATGACCATGCAGTATAATTATCTCCATGAAACATGGAGATATAGTTTTGGGTGTGTCTGTGTGTCTGTCTGTTTGTTTGTCTGTCTGTCTGTCTGTCTGTCTGTTTGTTTGTTTGTTTGTTTGTTTGTTTGTGTTTCCGGACTACTGTAGTCAGCATAACTCAAGAACCTCTTGATGGATTACGATGATATTTGGTATGGGGGCAGGTGTTGTGAAGCCGAAATTCAAGGTCGATTTTGGGCCCCCTGGTATGTGACCTTGGTACTGCAGCAGAAATTCCATTTTTGTATCTCTTGACCTGGACGTGCTATGGTCTTGATTTTTTGGTGGCAAATAGCTTGTGGTGTAATGAAAAAGTGGTGTGGGTTTGGGCCCCCTAGCAGCTTGCTCTTGAACTGCAGGGGCGTTAAAATCTTTTAAGGAGAATAACTGAACAAAGGAACGACGGATTTCCATGATATTTGGTATGCGGGTAGCTTAGACAGAGATGTAGACAACGAAGTGCAAATTATGCTTATTGGGACTTAGTTTGCATAGTTAATGAGGAAAATCTATATTTTCAGTGTTCTCTGTCATAAGACTCAAATACTTGTTATATATGTAGTTTATGGAAAGTGGAGCATCAACAGATACCAATAATGCAAATGAATTCCTAATTTGCATAATTAATGCAAAAACACCCAAATGTATCCAATTGTAAAATTATAGGACTGTCAATATTGCAACATGTGTAAGTAAGATAAAGGTGTTTATGATTAAGCATATATTGTGTAAATGTGTAAGTTATTTGCATAAATAGAATTGTTCATGGAGATATGAGGTCGCGGAACTCTTGTTTTCGCAGTTTTTACCCAAATAACAGTTATCATACACATGACAAAATTTGATGCTAATGACATGTCATTAGTGTGAATGGATGTTGAATCCAACAGTTACTTCGATGGTGAGTGACCCTAGTCCACCCTGTCTTATGACTACAGTTAAGGCTATGACCCTAACACATCTAAAACAAATGTACCGTTATGTGCGTGCTTCGTGTTAGCCTGAAGACCGCATAATATTTACTGGTCCATTTAGTGGGCAGACAGTCTTACCAAAGGCTTGGCTGGACTATCATACCATCGGAAAGTTGATTATCACATCTATTGTACCACAAGATTTAGCATTTGATCCTATGTCGTCTATTAGGGCACACTTAATGATATATACAACCATCTGTACGGCTATTAGGAGATAACAAGATTTGTTAGCTGAGCTGTTTGATCTTTTGTTATCCTGGGGTGTGATATGAGTGGTCATTAACTCATGCCTGTTTCTGAAAAGAGAATATAACTCACTTACACAACACCACTAACGACGGCAACGCTTTTGCGATGGTTATTACGATAAAGGAATGGTCAATCAATAAAATGTCTGAGAAGTGGTACGGTAGCCTTGTGGTTAGGGTGGTTGACTCAGGACCTGGTGATACCGAATTCAAATCCCTGGGAGGTCCTAATGTTGCCAAGCCCTTGGTAATTACACTTAACATCAATTTCTTTACTTGATTCAGGTGAAAATGAGTACTTTCCTCGGCTAGGGACATCCTTAAAATAGGACGTTGAATGGAGGTCCCATGTTTGAGGAGAGCCACACCTCGTCGGCGTTATTTAGTAGCTGTAAATCCATGTAACATTATTGTTTTGGTGTCGAGAAGATGTTACAATATTTTTAAATGTTGGTGTAGAGAAGAAATTTATAACAGAGACTATCTTTCTTACAAACAAATGCTGTAAAGCATACATAGGCTATACAGACACTGTGCACGATCTCGTTCGCTTTGTCTTGGACAATGAGTTGCATAGACATTAAATGTAGCGATATGTATCTTTTGTCTGCTATAACATAAGACCTCTAACTGCATACAAAGAAAAACGTATCTAGACATTATAGATTTCACTAAACACTGCACAAGAATATAGTTTAACCCTGCATTACGAAGTCTATAGAGTAAATCACTTTCCACAATTTTTGCTCAAGTTGCCATACCTTGTATCATGTACAATAATTGAGCAATACACCTTTCTTCTAATCTGTTCACTGGTCCTAAAATTACATTGAATTGATTTAAAAAAGAGGACGACCATAAAACTTACACGTAATAGCGCTAAGTAGTCGAGATAGGTTTTGTTGTTTGTATCCAGAGATGATGGTGCTCATAATCATGTGCAAAGTCGGAGAAAACTATATCCAATTTTATGTAAATCCAAGTGAAATTCCCGTGACTACGCAGCAAAAGACAGTGAAGGTGTGTTTTCCCATGTCTATTTTTTTAAGCATTCATAATAGATTATTCAAAGGCTGATCAGCCACTATTGTACGGCATACAACATGGTAATACTTACCATCTCATGATAAAAGTTACAGTTCTATAAAAAATAAGATTTGACCTCGAGGAATAGCTAAGAACTTCACAATGTTGTGCGAAAAGGATCTTCGTAGCCCTTGCGTTTCACGCATTACACCTGTGCTTCGAGAAACGCTGCCAAATATAGAAGTCTTATCCGCCGTGCTTCCACACGTAACAAGTACGTCCTAGCAACAATCGTTAACGTGTTTTCTCAGCGGCAGGAAAACACTTAGATTACTGTGACTGCTTTTGATTAATTACATATCAGTAGGACTGCGTGCGTGTCCTGCTATAGATGGTTGTCTCGGTACCAGCCAGATATTGTCCGCGGGTGGGGAATTAGCCGGTAAGTCAATTTAGCTCATTCATATAGGCTTATGAGATAAAAGCTAGCTGTAAAGTCATCAGCAGTTTATATAATGGTTCCCACATTTAGCGTGGAATAGGAGGTATCATTCATGAGAAATGGTTGGGATGCTGGACGGGCGAGGCTATTTGTCGACCGGAACTTGCCGCCACCGAAATGTTTATCCCACACACCCCTCCCCCGACAAATTTGTGGCTTCGGGGCCAGACCGGGGCGAAACTCCCTAAAATGTACATATGTGACCGTACCATAACATACGTTGGCACGGTATAACATGATCTTAGAAAATATTTCGGTTTCATCAATAAGATCTAGAGTAGTAACTCCTCAGTGCAAACAAGAGCGGTACCTCTAAATATGCGAATAGGAGTAGTATCTCTCCAATGCAAAAAGCCACTTATAACTGAACGATGTACAAATATATCCTACCTTAGCTTCTAACAATTTGAAAATAGATATTTTTTTTACTATTCGTGATAAGCTCGTATCATCAGTGTATCTATATAGCCGGTATTACCACATTGCGATGTTCGCGGTGCGGCAGCTGCATGCTAGTCATAGCACACGGAACGACCTGTCACACGCAACATTTGCACATCTAGCTGTAAAGTTTAACGTTCTTTAAAGCTATTTAGTGAAGATGCTACAACAGTACTCGAGGCAACGACTTTCAACTCCACAAGCTGCCATCAGAATATTGATTTACGTTGAAAGTATATTTAGCTTGTCATTCTTGTATGCCGCTTCTCTACTTACCAGAGACATGTTAATGGGAGTCATTGCCCTTCTCACTCTAATCAACTTCGACTATTTGGTGTCGTATCTCTCTCCTATCAAACCAATTAAGCGCGGAACGGTACATGTTATACATGTAACAGCCGTTAGTCCTTATAAAGATTTACACAGAAGTATCTTCTAAAGTGAAAGTAATGTTTGATGACGGCAACTGTTAATGCTTACTTTCCCTTATCAAAGAAACACCTGAATGCCAATAATGCTGTAGGTAAATCAACCATACGCAGGCTACACATTTCCGTATGACGTCACGGCAATGAAAAAAATTAATTCGTATAAACCAGTTATGTAACCAAAAGCATGTCTTGTACATTCGGTATTTTTCCCTAGCAGATTCTTATTTGTCTATGGTCCGATTGATTTACTTGGCGAAATAAAACAGTTCAGACACAGCTGTAGCCTGTTCCTGTAACCATAAAATAATCTTTGAACTCGATGAAAGGTTTGTAATTTCTTCATAATCCCTACTGATAAACAGGAGCACAAGTTTGTGTATGTATAGACAGGTCGTCACCCTCGTCGAAAACGTGCTCTGTGTAACAATGAACAGGTAATTCTTGCGAAGGTTATCCACATTTAACGTTAGCGTGCTTTATGACTTTGCAAGGCTAAACTGGGCGGCTCGTTTGTTGTATGGAATGCCCTTACTGGCAAGTGTACACGTGAGGCCTCTAACGATAATCAAGTCAACCCTTTTCTAAATGTGTCTGTGCGCGCATTTGAAATCAGATAACAGAATCATATCTATCCGCCAGCGTTTGCGCGCGTTATGCGCTGCAGAAATCGACTCTTACTTGGTGAGAGCCAATTTGAAACCCCAAGATGTTGCTACGACTAAACATTGCTGTAAACGAACCTATTCAACCCCACACTTCAGGCGAACAGATGCATCCCGCATATAATGCCTCCGTGTCAGTGGATTATGATTAGGCTCATCAACTGTACTCGTGTCTTGGACGGTTTCCCTTGTGATGTACAGGACACTCACGTTGCGTTTTTAAGGACTGAATTAGTTACATGTAAGCCCTATCTCACGTTTCTGCGTCCTAAACTGGATTTGTGTTACCCTTGACTTTATAATGGGAATGCTGTAATTCATTTTATCTTCACGGTAGCAAAATTTCATGGTGTAGGGATGCAAAATGTACAAGTATGACGAAAAAGGCAACAAAACACAGAAAGCGTAAAAATTAGTTTTTATCTTCGCCAAGAGGATTACGTTTTGGGTAGCGTTTGTGTGTATGTGTATGTGTGTGTAATTGAACAGCATAACTCAAGAAGGCTTGGATGGATTGTCTTGATATTTGGTAGGTGGGTGGGACTTGATCCGGAAATCATAAAGGTTAAAATCATTTGGCGAAGATTTGAGGTCGTGGAACTCTAGTTATCGATGAAATTCGTTTGAGAGCGCTGATCGCTCAGTCGCAGCGAGGTGTCCATCGTGCGTTGGGTCAGTGAGTAGGGGCTTTACGCTGTCAACATGCAAGTTTCGTCACCATAGCACACTTCACAACACGTTAGCTTCACCATGAAGGCACCACGTTTGGAAAACAAGACACGTTTCCTGCTTGTTTTCTTCCATCGATGATTGTGTTTGCCGGATGTTTACAACGTCCAAAACAGTCTTCATATTTTTGTGAAGACGTGAGCAATTTAAAGAAAAAAATTACAACGGTGATGCTCCTTCTGTTGTTTTATTTCCTGTTGACAGGTCCATCACACTTCAATACCTGTATCTATCGAGGTGTAATATTTGATGTAATGTATGACAGAAAAAACTACAACGTATAAAAGTTTGTATCTAAGATAAACAGCAAAATGAGGATACGCCTCTCAATAAAGGTGTGGACTTCATGACCTAAGTTTTCCAAATTTGTCTTTTTCCACCATTCTTTTCCTGAGTTCACCCTAAAACTAGAACTACAACAGCAACTACAGCAAGATTCTAGGATCACTTACTCAAAACTTGTAACATCTAACGCTACCTTTTCGTATTTCAACTCAATATTTGATTTTAAACAAGCAATAGCACGTAAAATCTTCAAGCTTTAAGAGCAAATGTCTGTAAGGATCAAACAATGGTGGCAGGGGTCAAAAAATCGATTCGGCTCATATCTTGCACAGTGATAGTACTTGGCCCACTATCCCTCAAAATGCTTTCTTTTTGCTCAACTTCGATTGTTGCCATGGCAACGGGCCAAACAAGTTTTGGGGCCATTTTCCCTGATTTAGGTATGTCAAAAACATGAAAATTGGCTCATTTTAGGACATGATTACGAGCAGGTGCTTAAATTCAACGGGAAAACAAAAAATGGGCTAAAAAGAGCAACTATTCAGCTTTACTAGAATAGCTCGGAAGTTTTCAGAAATTCAAGTTGAAGTGCTTGGGCAACCTCAAAACAATACAGTGTTTGTAGCTTGTGAAAAAAGGTAATTTTGTCCCAACTTTGAAACGCTGTAAGTCCAAAGATAGTGTTTTATTTTGCTTCAAATTTACATCATATATACAACCAAGTAGTAGCTATCAGGTACTAGTTTTCAAATTGTGGTATCTTATTTGGTTGTCACGTAACTGTCCTCAGAAGTAGGTCTTTTTTCATGTTTGACGAAAAATATGATGTTGGGCCATATTTAAAGCCCAATATATGAGAAAGTAAGAAAGGAATCTGGTTTAAATTCATGTCAAAGGTAACCCTATGCATGTTCTATCAAATGAATGGTTGCAAAGGTTGGTGTCTTATTTCGTTGCTGTGTACTTGTCCCTAAAAGTAGGCCATATTTTCGACATATGCGGAAATCAACATTTTTGGCTAACTTTGAAGCACTGAAAAAGTCAAAGTAGGATGTTTTTACAATTCAATCCTTTTTCAAATGTACCCCTGTGTGTTGTCTATCAAATGAATGCCTGCAAAGATTGGTGTCTTGTTTCGTTTCCGTGGACTTGTCCCTAAAAGTAGGCCATATTTTCGACATATGCGGAAATCAACATTTTTGGATACTTTGAAGCCCTGAAGATGTCAAAGTAGGATGTTTTTTTTCAATTCAATCTCTTTTCACATGTTTCCCCGTGTGTTGTCTATCATCTGAATGCCTGCAAAGATTGGTGTCTTGATTCGTTGCTGTGTACTTGTCCCTAAAAGTAGGCCATATTTTCAACATATGCGGAAATCAACATTTTTGGCTAACTTTGAAGCCCTAGAAAAGTCAAAGTAGGATGTTTTTTCAATTCAATCCTTTCTCAAATGTACCCCTGTGTGTTGTCTATCAAATGAATGCCTGCAAAGATTGGTGTCTTATTTCGTTTCCGTGGACTTGTCCCTAAAAGTAGGCCATATTTTTGACATATGCGGAAATCAACATTTTGGCTAACTTTGAAGCCCTGAAAAAGTCAAAGTAGGATGTTTTTTCAATTTAATCTTTTGTGAGATGTTTCCCTGTGTATTGTCTATCATCTGAATGCCTGCAAAGTTGGTGTCCTGTTTCGTTGCTGTGTATTTGTCTCTAAAAGTAGGCCATATTTTGGGCATGTGTGGAAATTGATATTTTGGGCTAACTTTGAAGCCCTGAAGATGTCAAAGTAGGATGTTTTTCAATTCAATCTTTTATCGGAAGTACCCCTGTGTATTGTCTATGAAATGAATGCTTGCAAAGGTTTGTGTCTTGCTTTGCTGCCGTGGGCTTGTCCCTAAAAGTAGGCCATACTTTGCATATTCAGAAACTAGTGTTTTTTGGCTATGTTTCAGCAAGGAGGCTTAGAAAATGTCAAAGTAGGATATCTTTTAAAAAGATAGCCAAAAAACACTAGTTTCTGTATATATGCAAAGTATGGCCTACTTTTAGGGACAATTCCACGGCAACAAAGCAAGACACAAACCTTTGCAAGCATTCATTTCATAGACAATACACAGGGGTACTTCTGATAAAAGATTGAATTGAAAAACATCCTAATTTGACATCTTCAGGGCTTCAAACATAGCCCAAATTATCAATTTCCACACATGCCCAAAATATTGCCCACTTTTAGGGACAAGTACACAGCAACGAAACAAGACACCAACATTTGCAGGCATTCAGTTGATAGACAACACACAGGGAAACATCTGAAAAGAGATTGAATTGAAAAAAACATCCTATTTTGACATCTTTAGGGCTTCAAAGTTAGCCAAAAATATTGATTTCCGCATATGTCAAAAATATGGCCTACTTTTAGGGACAAGTCCACGGAAACGAAATAAGACACCAATCTTTGCAGGCATTCATTTGATAGACAACACACAGGGGTACATTTGAAAAAGGATTGAATTGAAAAATACATCCTACTTTGACTTTTTCAGGGCTTCAAAGTTAGCCAAAAATGTTGATTTCCGCATATGTTGAAAATATGGCCTACTTTTAGGGACAAGTACACAGCAATGAATCAAGACACCAACCTTTGCAGGCATTCAGATGATAGACAACACACAGGGAAACATGTGAAAAGAGATTGAATTGAAAAAACATCCTACTTTGACATCTTCAGGGCTTCAAAGTATCCAAAAATGTTGATTTCCGCATATGTCGAAAATATGGCCTACTTTTAGGGACAAGTCCACGGAAACGAAACAAGACACCAATCTTTGCAGGCATTCATTTGATAGACAACACACAGGGGTACATTTGAAAAAGGATTGAATTGAAAAAACATCCTACTTTGACTTTTTCAGGGCTTCAAAGTTAGCCAAAAATGTTGATTTCTGCATATGTCGAAAATATGGCCTACTTTTAGGGACAAGTACACAGCAACGAAATAAGACACCAACCTTTGCAACCATTCATTTGATAGAACATGCATAGGGTTACCTTTGACATGAATTTAAACCAGATCCCTTTCTTACTTTTTCATATGTTGGGCTTTAAATATGGCCCAACATCATATTTTTCGTCAAACATGAAAAAAGACCTACTTCTGAGGACAGTTACGTGACAACCAAATAAGATACCACAATTTGAAAACAAGTACCTGATAGCTACTACTTGGTTGCATATATGATGTAAATTTGAAGCAAAACAAAACACCATCTTTGGACTTACAGCGTTTCAAAGTTGGGACAAATTTACCTTTTTTCACAAGCTAGAAACACTGTATTGTTTTGAGGTTGACCAAGCACTTCAACTTGAATTTCTGAAAACTTCCGAGCTATTCTAGTAAAGCTGAATAGTTGCTCTTTTTAGCCCAGTTTTTGTCTTCCCGTTGAATTTAAGCACCTGCTCGTAATCATGTCCTAAAATGAGCCAATTTTCATGTTTTTGACATACCCAAATCAGGGAAAATGGCCCCAAAACTTGTTTGGCCCGTTGCCATGGCAACAATCGAAGTTGAGCAAAAAGAAAGCTATTTTGAGGGATAGTGGGCCAAGTACTATCACTGTGCAAATTATGAGCCGAATCGATTTTTTGACCCCTGCCACCATTGTTTGATCCTTACAGACATTTGCTCTTAATTGTTTAACTCCTTGTACAGGCTTTAGATATTAATCCAACCACAAGCTCTTTGTAAGAATTAAACTTAAAACGGTAACGACTCAAATGTTCATTCTTAGATTAATTGCTACACTTGATATGATATTGAGAACATAAACATCTGAAGGAACCGGTGGTTCAGTGGACAAGACAAAATCTGCGTAGTGGACAATATTGTGGATAATTGGCTTATCAGCTCATAGCTTTGTTAGCAACAAGGCCTGTTTTCCCAGGGAGATTTAATGGTACAGTTAAGAACGCTCTCTGTGGGTTGAAATGATCAAAAGGAAAGTTTTTCAGACGACATTATGTCTGGCGAGATTAAGGATCGTTGAAAAAAGGCTCCCAAGTCAATTTTTTCATCAGAAATCTTTCGTTAACCAATGCAGCCCGCATTTTCCTACCAAACTGCAGTCTTTATGAATCAATCAATCAATCAATAGATTGATTGATTAGTGAATATCTTTATTGAACTTCTAACATGAACTTCTACCAGGCACAAGAGACCGTCTGTCCGAAGTCCAACAACTGCTTCATGCCAGCGAATTCGCATAAATTGTTTGATGGCGTTTATGGAGACCATTAGATAAATGGGAAGGGGCATCTCCCTAAACCAGCCAGGTCATACACCGTTCTGGGCACAACGAGAAATTGATGCTTAAGGAATCTCAAAATGACAGATTCAATGGAGAAACATTTTAAATTATTGAAACCATTTTCGGACTCTATAGCAATATAGGTACAATAAAATCGTCAAAGAGATCTTATGTAAGGCAATTGTGCATTAAATCCATTTTTCGTTAACGTCTGCAATTGGGGGGTAGTGAAATGGTAAAAAAAAGTTGTTTCTAAAGCTCACTATTAGTAAGCTAATGGCCCTAACATGTCACTAGCACTGAAAGGTGCTAACACTTTCCCATAATGCGATATTGGCCTTTTAACATGCTGATTTTATTTCTATTTTAGTGATGTCAAAAAGGCATGTTTAATTAACCACAGAACGATTGCAACATGACGTAACCATGGATACAAACAGTTTTGCTGATTTTTCTCCAAGCAAAACTTTTCTAAAGAAATTACAACATTTTATAACGATTACGTTTTATGGATTGTACAAAAATTAAGAACACCAAATTATATGTCTTGGTGTGAAGACAAAAGTAGCTTCATTTCCATTTCATATATGTTGATATGTGTTCTCGGATCCGTGGTATATATTTTTCATTTGTTAAGTTCTTCTGTTTCTAGCGTTATGTTGTCATATTTTTTTATAAAGATGCAAGAGAAATTGCAGAAAAAACCGCCACGTCTATAAAACTAATAAGCATAATTCTTAGTATCTGCATCCCTCTCCGTTTGAACTAGACATTTTGATTAGTTTTGCATGGACGATGAAACGTTCAGATATCTAATTGGTCTACCAGGGTCTGATTATCTGTTTACTCATGATGTATCCATTATATGTTGGCAGGATGTGGATAAAAGCACAATTAGTGTCGCCTGGGTGGTGATATGGTCTGTCGTGACAACTAACCCGAAGTTTATTACAATTTCTCATCGTTCACAGCCATAAAGATACACAAGTCGTTTATTGTCTTCTACTGAGTTTTTTGCATGTTTTCGATCATTGTGCATGTGACGTCACTGATTTGTGTTGAAACCCAGTAATCAGTTTTTTTTATTAGATTATCGCATTTATTACTTTACATCAAATAAGGCTTGCCAAGCTCCATTTCTATAATAGCTCTGGCCGACATGCACTTGTTTACAGTCGGTATGGTCTACTAGGGCCTAACGTATTGCAGCAATTCGACAACTTTAAGCTTGCATCTTTCTAATTGCAAACTTTTACGATCCGTGAGAATTTTGAACTTCTTCTCCAGGTGGTACCATGAATGCGATTTAATCGTGTACTCGATTGTCACTGAAAACCGTTGCTAAGAAACAGCAACGCATTTATTTGCAATAGATTTACCCAAATCAGTTTATGGTCACGTTGAATGAGCTTGGGTCTGAGATAATAGACAGACGCAGACAATTTATCGTCTTATTTGAAGTCCCTGTGGCGATAAGATTTCTTTGAATTGCTCATTTCCTTGAGGCGCGTCAGAAATTGCTTATTAAGAACTCATCACGTCATTTATGGCGTAGAAAGCCAGACGTAGCGTATTTTCCATCGTCTCTCAGTCGGGTCCACTAAGAGTTACGACATGGCCTTGAATATTTGACGATGCAGTTTTATCTTTCTTCAGTTTAGCATTTCACTCATTATATGATTTGACGTTTCAAATTCTACATCAGTTCTTACTCAACATCTCTTGAAGCATTTTCTTTTTCGTTTGTATATTTTACAATTACTCCTCCTCCTGTGTGGTTTCTTTTGGTTGGTCCCTCAGACAGGACATTTACCATTTAAGGTTGTACAAAACGCTCTGTCAAACGATCCCATTTCCGTCATATCAGATTAGAGAGAATCCGCCCGGGGATAGTAGTGGGAAGAACACTGAGAGATCTTGCATCTTGGCACAGGATTTTTCAGGTATGGTTCATCTTGTTTGTTTCCTTTTTTTCACGTCAGGTTTCATTCGTTTCCATTTGATGCAACTCATGGTGGCTATCATTGCAATGAGCCATGGACGTGAATTCTGCTACAGAGCAATACTTTTAACTGAAGCCTCAAGCAGACGTTTTCAATATGGCAACAGTTCATATGATACATTGTTATGGTAGCCAACCAATTTTAGTTGTAACAGTCACAGTGAAACTTAGGTCCTTTCAGAATATAATTGTTGTTTGTATGGTAGTAGTAGTAGTTGTTTGTATAGTCAGCTTACATGTATATCTCCCGGGAAATGAATTCCAAATTTGCCTTCAAATCATCTGAAACGCCGAAAATCTAAGAAAAATGTCTGATCATAAAAACAAAGATACCACATTAGATTTTTTTTCCTTCTAAAATCTGTTTTCAAAATATGGCTCAGCCTACCTTCAGTACTAGTACTATATTGCCCGGTTTTGGACTAATGATGGTATTGGTTTACCAGACAGCAGTTTATATACCGAACGTATGTTACAGCATTTCAGCTCAGTCACGGATCGTCGAATGACAAATAACGTACTCAATATGGTCATTGCTATCACCCCAAGTAATAAGAGTCTTCGTTGGAACTGCGTCAGTACTAACATTTCTGTGAGCCGTCTATCAGTCTTATCTCTATGAAGTCTGCGCTCGAATGTTTACAATATTAGCTTTCACATTACTCAAAACGATCGCTCACCTTATTCAAACTATATTTTAATGTCAAAGACTTCTACTGATAATTTATGAAAGGGAAAAAGGGCGGCAACAGCTGTTGTTTAAAAAGGTATACAAGAGGGACTTAAAGGCCATTGATTAAACACGGAGCACTGGGAGCACCAGTTCCAGATGGAGATGCACACCGGCAGGCAGCTAAAATCAGGAGAAGCTAGAGTGATGCACAACGCAGAAAAAAGGGGATTAGGAGAAAAGATTTTGCAACAGAAGTGAGCTTGACTAAATGTGGCAGAGACTGATTCTCGAATAACGCTGTTTTGTCAGAACCGATGCTGTAGGGCTGGCGTGAATTAGGATTTCTTAAAAGGTAAATGTTTGCCGACAGAGGCTATTTACCACTTTGATGTTATGACGTCAATGTTTTTAATGATCTGAAAACATCACACGCACTTAAGAGTAGAAAGAGAATAAGCTGTAAATCATATGTTTTCTTTTTACCTCTAGGGCGACATCCGATTTGAACGACAGAGCGAACCGGAGTCAGAAACGATGAACAACACAACACGCTACTTCGGAGACGAAGTGCTAGAAGTACCGGTCATGAAACACTCGACGGCTGTCACTGTGGTCATCGTGATGTTTTTCGTCGCCATTATTTTGCTAAGCATTGTGGGTAACGCTCTAGTCGGCATCGTGGTGGGACGTAACCAGAACCTGCGCAGTGCCACCAGCTACTTCATCGTGAACTTGGCCCTGAGTGACCTCATGGTGACCGTGCTGTGCATGCCTGTGACCTTGGTCAACCACATCTTTACAGGTCAGTTATTTATCGTTTTTTGTCAATAACAAATTACAGTAAAAAATAAAACTGGTCTTTTCCTCCTTGTTTAATTTCAGGCGTTCAGATTAAGGGTAAATGACCCACTTTCTTCCGGTGTTTATGGTAATATAACGCCCTGCCAGTGATCAATACCCACCAAATAAACCACCTGGAAGCTCAGAGTCCGTTGCGGTTTTTTTTCTAATTGCTGGTCGGAAAAAAAAGCCAACAATAAGAAAAAAACATTACAAGAAAACGGTAACTTAAAAGAAAATAGCCGGAAGGAGTCTGCAATGGAGGGTACTCGAAGCTCATTATAAACACAGTTAGAGAAAAGGTGGGTAAATAATGTTATTATCATACAAACCGAAACGAGTCGACCATAACTAACACAGACATTGTTCAAGTGCCATCATGCATTATTTGCCGATCATATATGCACGGCTTTCTTCCTCACTAACCTATAGTTATGACGATATGGCTGCATAACCAAATATAGAAATAGAGTCGTGTGATTGGTCCACACAGCTTGGCTATGTTGATGAATAATATACATATGCATAGACAAAGACTAAACGTATAATGATCATTTGAGGTAGGTATTACTGTACCGCCAATCAGATTTCAGTATAGATTGTATCAGGCTGGCATGATGAGTACAGAACAGTCTGTTAACAAACGAGAAACATTATCTCCATAGTAGTATTACGGATTTCGTCAAATCCTATCTCAGTGTGTTCCAACTGTCCCACGCAATCAAATCATCGAGAAATGATGTGAAATGATGTTTGTATGATTCATTATGTCATGCCTGGGCCTGATACGGGTGTTCCGGATCGTGTGATAACTATCCGGATCACATAGGGTTCGGGAGTGTTATCACACAGGCTTCCATAGAATATTTCGAACGCATTTCGAGCGCACCGGTTGCGCCGCCGTCGGAAATTCGAATACTGGATTCGCGGAGATTGGAATCAATGTTGCTACAGTTTCTTGTTCGAGGACACAAAACTCCCTCAACTTCTGGCGCATTCCGCATTGAAATGTGTGTTTTCTAAGGTGGGTATGACCAAGGCATGACATAAATAAAATACAACACGTTGTATTCCGCATCACCCTCGGTCCCAGCCCTCCCGCGGGTCGGATCGCCCTCCGGCCTAAGGCCGTCGGGCGATCCGACCCGCGGTCGGGCTGGTACCTCGGGTGATACGGAATACCCCGTGTTGTATTCTATATATATCAGTGCTAGCCAGCTCTATGGAAATGTTAAGATAAGATTATAGTCTTGAATTACACAGTTAATCATTGAGTATTCAGAGAAACTCATGCATACTGATCTTTTTTTTCAAATGAAACCCCGAAACGATACGTTACACATCATTGCCTATATATCTACCAACAGTTTGATAATACATGTGCTGAAGTAACTGACTTGAACGTTTCTGTCGACATCATGCCGAAGTAAGCTGTTCTGTTCCTTCTGATCCTCTGTTAAAGACGCACCAAAAACTATCATTTCTATAAGAAGTAACCACTGGTGGTAGCCTGAGTTACGTACATTGCCATCTACCCGTAATTGTATGTCAAATCCTGGGATCTTTGCGCCAAACCGAAAATACTCTCTGGAACAAAATTTGTAATTTCATCACGTTTTCATCGTTTATATATGGCCAAGAGACGACCAGTACACTATATGTTGAACTAGTCCGGTACTATGGACTAAACCAAAACCGATTTGTTAACAAATCCCATGTTTTTAACACGTTGGCACGGCACAACGACATTTTGTAGTCATTTATGAATCTTTAGCGCAACCCCTTCAGCGGGCGACTGCCGAACTTTACCTGCTAATTTCTTCAGTTACAGTTATGCTCTCATCAGTTTAACGCTTGATATCAGTTGGGCTGGCTAAAAGGGTTTTATACAGCTATAAACACGCGTTCATGTAGCCGGGGGGGGGGGGGGACTTTTAGAGTGCACCGTGACTCGTAGTAAAACATTGAATGAGACCATGAATGAACAGTCACGTTATACGTCTGAATTTGCCCAACTGTGGACAATCCATGTTGATTTTGTATGCAGGATGGCGCTTGGGAGAGCTGGTCTGCAAACTGACCAGTCTGCAGGGCGTGGCCGTGGCCGCTTCGGCCTTTACTCTTGTGGTCATTGCGGTGGACAGGTCAGTTTTGTTCACATATTCTCAAAAGAAATCTTGATGTATTTGGGATTTAACCACATATTCAAAGGGACATTAGTGGCCGGACGTTTCAGAAACCTTTTAGCTACATGTATACTCATGGCTTATAATGGACTCCACTGGTTCTTGCCGCATTGACATAATACACTCTTGAGGACGGTGCTAGTAACTGAAAGGTCACTGAAACGCCTGCAGATCGATATAAAATCCCTTTGGCTGTGTCGCAAAGAAGCCAGTTTATACTGGTTTACCAACTTGATGAAACGACTTACGTGGAGAAGAAACCTCCATGTTGCTTACGTTATCGTAATATTGGATGTGCAGCCTTCGAAATACCCATCTGCAATCTGCAAATTGCATAAAGATTTTCAAGATTGCTGAAGAAAAATTAAACAATCTGCAATTTTGCAGAAGAAAATCAGACTCGGGATTCAATGGCTCTCAATTCAGGACATTATATAGACTTACTAGTAAGCAAACCAGCGGCGCTGTATAAAATAAACTGAAGCCCACAGCGCGAGATGGCAGCGTTTCGGTGCGTTCCGACTGCCTGGTGCTACTTGAGGTCAGTATTTTCGGGGGGTCTCGACACTTTCCGTGATTAAACTTCGGGGACGAATCATGTGAGAAAATGTCAAATTCGTGCATTTCCGTCAACCCTCGCTAATCTCCGCGGTCACGATCTCGGGGTCGGCAAAAGTCGGGAAAACAATTCCCGGATGTTTCTCTAGCGTAAACAAGTATGTCGCAAGCTGCGATTTCTTCAGAGCTCGAACTCGGGGCACGGGCGCGATGACAGAAGGAACGAAACGGTGGCCACTTCATAATCCCGTGGTCCTTGAAGCCCAGATGGCAGCGATGAAGTTGCGAACTACTCGGATAGATATTGAGCACCGCCTTGTGTGGAAAAGGCGGAACATTTCTCCTGTGCCGACACAGTGGGGAGGGGGGCACCCACGTGAAAAACTAACATCACCGGGCCGTCTCTGGAGTCTCCCCGAATGTCCGAAGTCGGAGTCCGATGTTTGAAACCGATAGTAATGTTTCAGATTTATACAAAAACTACACAGAAGCCAAGGTTTGCGTAAAGGCGTTTTGTTTTGAATTTTACATTTTTTTTGTCGTTTTTTGTCATGTTTTCTGTGGGCCGTGGCTGTGTCACAGGTCGTGCGATCTTATTTATTATTAATCATAATACGCATCAGAACACGTATTTCTCGCAAGGATAAATACCCTTGTCCTCCTTATCAGGCAGGCTGTTGAATTTGTTGTTAATTTTGATACACATACTGAAATGATCAAACGAATATTTGATTTGATTGATATTGAATAAATATACTTTTGCTGTTGCAATTTTCGCTATTAATTTAATATTTTCACACACATGCATGGTATTGCTCTTAAAAACTTTGTAGTGATAATCAAAGATAGAGTGAGAGAATAAAGAATTACAGCAATGTTGCAAAGCTATACTATAGATATAATGTAAGTAAGTAGGCATTATTAAGTTGAGAAGGTTGTAGTGTGGACTGTGGAGGCATGTGTATTTGCAGAAAATATTTTCAAATTGCAGAAAAAAATTTTGACATTCTGCAAAATTGCAGAACACTGAAAAAAAGTCTTTCTACCACTGGATGTGTATGCCAAATAATTTCATCAAATGAACATAATCTATGAATTAAATATGGTTTGAAAGAAAACAAAGTACGCATGAAAAATCATCATCACCATGCCAGAGTTAGCCTGAGTCGTCCTGTTTCAGTTCCAGGCTCTACCTTCACAAAATATTGTACTTCTCGTTTGGTGAAGGTAGAGCCTGGAACTGAAACAGGATGACACTCAGGCTATCCCAGAGTGTGGCTTCAATCCTGAGAAGGAACCCCTCCCTTGTCTGGCCATGTAACTTAAGGGCCCAGGTGTTGAAATACACTTCTTTATCATTCAAGTTCGTAAGAATTATCAGTGACGTCTTCTGTCGTTTGATGAGCGCTCAACGGTCGCCACCTCAGTGGAAAAGAGGCATTGTTACTCTCAAAGAGGAGGTAGGTGAGGAGGATTGTGACCTTCTTATCATACTCCTCATTTTTCGTCTACCCACGTAAGTGGGGCCTGCGGACAGAAAACGCGGCATATGATAAAGAAGGTCACAATCTTCCCCAACAACCTCTGCTTGGAGAGTAGATATTATCAGTTAATTGTAGACCCATTCAAAGCAGCACACTATGTATGTAACCTTTTGTTTTCCGTGGCACCTGTACTTCTCGTACATACATCGGGAATATCCTTTCCTGTACAGTTTGCACCCTATCGACATCACATGAAAGACTGTGATTTTTGTCCCATCCTATCAGATACCGTGCCGTTATGGACGCCATGGCGCCGAAACTGAGCGGACGCCAAAGCTTGGTCATCGTGAGCGTCATCTGGGTGCTGTCTTTCGCCGTGATGGTACCTCACGCATTGGTCCTGGGTACCGCGGAACGATACCACGGTAAAGAAAACGACACCATGGTCATCTGTAAGGAGTGGTGGCAATCGGACAGCCACAGACAGGCCAACACACTCGTTGTGTTCTTGTTCTGTTACCTATTCCCTTTACTAACGATTGCCATTCTGTACATCCGAATCATCATACGCATCGGGCTTCGACCCAAATCTTTCGGCACGGAACCCAGAACAGAAAGACAGAGACAAAAACAACTGGGATACTCCGACAAAAAGGTCACGATGATTCGTATGCTTATACTGGTGGTTGTGCTCTTTGCTCTGTCCTGGTTACCGTATCACTTGGTGATCCTTCTGGTTGACTTCAAACATTTTACAAATGCAGACATACAAAGTGTGTATTTATACGCTTACCCTGTTGTTCACTGGTTAGGGTATTGCAACAGCACGATGAACCCAATTTTGTATGGCTACTGTAACAGGAATTTTAGAAAGGAATTCCAAGCCCTCTTAGGAAACTTGGGGCATGATTTCCTAGCTACCGAAACGCCCAACGAAATGCCGATGAATTCTAGGAACAGGCGGGCAGGTCTTTCCTCCCGCCGCACGGAAACACTGAGAAGCGGGATCACGGGGAAAAGTCCCACAGTTGTCACAGCGGCATGCAATAAACCTACTGTAGTGGTCATGATGACTACTACGGTGTGAAAGATAATGTATGATGATCTAACGAGCCAATATTCCTTCAAACAATCTGTCAGGAAAATATTGGTAGCACAGTAGTTTTTTTTTGGTCCCTCTGTAGCCTTCTTCAGGGCAATACTGACTGGTTTACTTGCCACCGCTAGGTGGCGCTGCAGTGAGAAGGATGTGGTGCCAAATGGCACGTGACTTAGTTTGTATCCCCCCACCCCCCAAAACGATTCATGGCTGGAGTAGATACACTGATCCGTACCTCCTTCATGCAGCAAATGCATCTTTTGTTCTCTCTGTCTATGCAGTAGAACTAGTCGGTCTTATAATGCTCCTAAGAGGATGACAGAAGAACTACTGGCAGGTCAGCAGGTGAATACCTCCTGGTTGTGTGAACATAATCGTGAAAGCCATTGAATTAGAAACCTGATGAAACTATTCATGAATATAATGTGATCTGATCGTCATACAAATTTTAAAAGTACATTTTTTTTGTTGCTTAAACATCTCTGGAGAGCTATGAGAAAGAAATTTGGCGTCATCCACATAATCGAGAGAAAGAACTATTCAAATGTTAGCATGATTCGCACCATAAAACCATATAATATCACAATAGCTAGCCAGTTACTACAAAAGTTCAGCATTGTCATGATTTCCAAAAGATACAGGATAACACCAGTATTTATGTAGGACATCACTGTTAGACATTTGAAAGAACAATAAGAAATAACAGGCCTCCGCCCCTGAGGAGTCGCAAAAAAGTTTGAATTATTTGTCGTGGAGACCATAAAAAAAAGTGCGAATGCTTGTCCGCAATGTCTAACCAAACTATCCTCTTACCAACATTGAGGACACCAATAATGGTATATGTATGAAATCTGTGTCGAGAAGCAATATGCATAGCATGTTGCCTTTCCTTTTATTGCCTTCTAAAATTTATCATGTCATCTTGAAACAGCACCGAGCTGGAATAAACACCTTGACAAAAGGCTGTTATATATCCTTTCCTTGCTATCTAAGCCCGGGCCCACTCTGATATTCCCTAGGCTCTAGATGGTGATGCATTTGCTACTATTGTAGCGTTAAATCAAATTTTTCAAGCACCAGTGTATCTGTATACCATGGTTCAGTTGTCGATAACACAGGCGTAACTACGTCAGTTAGAATGTTTGAATTTCAGAGGAAAGAATTAGTATCAGTTTTGTCGAACTGTTGTGATCGTTACATTTTTGAGAAAAATTATTTTTTGTTCAAACTGTGGTGAAAGAAGTCTGTATATTTACATTAGGCCACAGCAAGTAATTTTTATGGATCAGCGCGCTCATTATTTTTCGCCTGATTTCGAAATAAAAAACAAGAAATTTCATTGCCCTTCGACGGAGGTGCACATGCCAAAAATTGGCAAATATGTTGTAAACGTTGACAGTCTAAGGTGTTTCCTTGCATATGAATACCTAGTGTAGTTCCTGCCCATGATGGTATGACAAGCTGTTTTCTGCATTTGTTCTAGCAAGCCTTAATTATATAAATAATGCGGGGGGGGGGGGTCTAGTTAATTGAGCTCTTTACACAAGGTGTTTCATCGCATATGAAAAGCCAGTGTAGTTGCTTTGGATGATAGTATAACAAGTTCTTTTCTGCATTTGTTGTTAGTCTATTGAGATGTATACACATCTACATGGACATGTTTACTGCTGAATCAAGGAGGTTTTATATTATATATGAATGAATACAGGACGAAAAGACCTGTTGGTCATGATATAATATTTCGTCGCCTCAATTCTTGTTTAACAAGAATTATGATCTCAAAATTTGAAAATATAGGAATCTTGTTTTTTTTGGCCCGCCTTGTTTTTTTTTCGCCCTATCTCATTAATTTTGGAGTCTGCGGAGGATGTCATCCATAAAATTTACTTGCTGTGGCCTTATCATCGAATCAAAAATGTTTGCGTAAATGCCCGTTAGTTTTTGTGTATTGAAGGTGCTAGTAGATACGACATGGAACCGAGAGACGACTGACTGTCACTGATAACTTACCTTCCATTCTTTATGTTCATAGATATATTCTAAGCGCTTTGTGAGTAGTAAAGATTAGTAACGGTATCCTTGCTAACAGCGTTGGACCCATATCACAGGGTAGTTTTGCCAGAGGCACTTCTTTGATAAACGTCTTGTACTGCCGTAGCGTCATTGATCTTCGTTTGATGGCTTGTCATGAAGAAATATCTCAATATGTTTTTTTTTCTACAATTCACTATCATGTACTGTACTGTTACCATATTTCTACATGTAGTAACAAATGCTGGTTATCATTTCGAGGAAAACAGACCTTGATATTAATTTTGTTCAGCAAGTAACGTTATTTTCTAGTGATGAATAAAGTGTTTATTCATATTTATTTTCATTTTGTTCTTCTGCATGCCTATTCAATCCAGCTTCTTTTTCTAATGTTTAAAATGTAACATGTTGTTGTTGCATCAAAATTAATTTACCATCCCATAATCTATAGTATCAATGTGTATGATGATATAATAGGATTCAGATTTCAAAGACATTTTGTGCATCGAACACGACAACCATACCCTTTTAGACACGTATGAATGGGGCAATCAGAAAGTACTGAGCCTATATCTAGCGCTGGTGCACACGGAATAAAGCGGTATATAACATTTAGGTCGCAAATAACGTTCTATCACTCTCCTTTCACTGCTCAAAAGGGCATCGCCAGCATAAAAATGCTTTGAAATTTGGTTGTAATTGATAGAATGCTTAATAGTTTAGTTGAGGCAAGTCGGTTCATTATGAGTTCGGTTATCCACTTTCTTGTTGTCCTAATCTCAAAATAAGCTACAGGGAAGACTTGTCCTCAACCGCCTTTGGTTTCTCCTCCGAACGTCCCCATTGCCAAGGCCACTTCCACGGTTCCGTCTGCGCACATTTGAACTTGATGTTGTCCGTTCCGTCGTGGTATAGCACGAACTTGTTTTCGGCCTGTCCAGAACGGATGGGGTACACCTGGCCAAACTTGTCGATGATTAGTAATTCAGCATTCTGCCAAACCTAGGAAGAAAAAAACAAGTGTAAAGGTCATAGGTCAATCAAAAATCTATCAGAAGCAGGACGGCGATGATCTAAAATCAAATGTCTTGAAAAACATCAGGGAACGAGATTTCACCGTCTCGTTCCCATCGTTTATTTGATACCACAAAAGTGATTAGATGTAAAAAAGACAATTCTTGAGAGCGAAAACGTGATAACATTAATAACTCTTATTTCTGCTGTCTAATTAAAGATTGACGCACTCTGGAATAAAGAATCAATTGTGGTCTAATTCGATGGCTCTTATATATGTTGATGATAATTATAATAATAACAAGACGCTAGGGGGCCCAAACTTTTACAACTTACTTCCTATAACATGAACTATCTACCACACAAAAATCATCACCATAGCACTTGTAGAAAACATGCCCTCAAATTTTGAAGCTCGGCTGCAGTACCTTAGGTACCCGCTAGAATGCCCATTATCGAACTTGACCTTCCTTTTTGTAAACCCTACCCATCCACTAAATATCATGCAGAACCATCGACAGCTTTTCGAGTTATCTTGTCCACAAGAAATACACATCGAAACAAAGCCCGCTGCAGTACCGACGGAAAATGCCAGGAGAACCATTTTTGAACTTGACCTCCGTTTTTACAACATCTACACACCTGAAAAAAATCATGAAGATCCATCAACGTTTCCGTCACTTTTTTTGCCTACATACAAACACAAAAAATTCAAAGTCCGCTGCAGTACTGCTGAAAAAACGCAAGGTGAACCATTTTCGAACTTGACCTTCCTTTGCACAACCACTACACACCTACCAAAAATCATAAAGATTCATCGAGGCTTTCTTGAGTTATGCGCCTGACATACATACAGACCCACCTAACAGATTTTTCAACCGAAAACATAATCTTCCCGAGTACAAGTACTCGGCGAAGATAATAAGTCTATTGCTCAATTGCTCAATCAATTCTATAAGATCACACCTAATGTCTCAAAATCTGCTTAACTCAAATTTCAATGAGCCACGGAAAGCTAAAAGACCTTTGCGGCTTTAGTACGCTTTGGTAATTAACATAATATTAGAGCTGCGCTTAGCAGGCCCTCAATGAAGAGCCACTTCAAACGATACCGATCCTCGTGGGAAAGGTTGTTAAGATTAACCCTCGTACATACATATTGCCAGAATGGTTAATATTATATATCTACATGGACTCCCCTATTTCTTGTACTAGGTATCTACGCTAAGATATAAATTCCTCAATATTTGTTTGAATAGTGTCTAAACTTGTTATTTCACATCAGAGCTAGAAATAGAACGCGTTGCTGCAGAATGTTTATGTTGGTTTTGTCTAAAATATCTAAAAAAAGAAAGATAGATAAAACTTTGCAAAGCATGCGTCTGGCTATTTCATAGCAATGACTCTAACTAGTACCAAAGTCCAAATGTACCTCATGATATAAATATGTGAAATGGGTGTGTTGGGTAACATTTGTGGGTGACACATTTAAAATAGCAGACATAAATAGTATAATTGAAAACATAAAAAAAGGAGGGTGATACGTACAAAAGTAACGTTGCTTATATACCACAGTACTAAGTACATTTCTGGTGAATATAGACATAATACACAGGAACACGAAAATGAAGCAAAACGGATACGCAGTGTCACCTTCCCCAGTAGAGTATGCCCGCCTAAGGCTAAACAAGGCATGGTGAAAAGACTGACATTTACGCAGCAGGTCCATATTCGATGAAATGATTACTTGTATTCAGTACAGACTAGATAATTTTTTCCTGCCATTATAATTTGTATTAAGCGTTATAGAACTCTTAATGTGCAGTATTAGAGACCCTAGGCTATCATTTTCGTTCATTTTTGTTGTAATTTTCGTTCACCTCAGGGGTTTGACTCTCCAGGTGTGTAATGGCCCGCTGTAGGGCGGTCCTCAGTACTGCGGCCCGGGCTGTGACGTCAGCGCCCTCGTTCCCAACTTTCTCCACTATCAGCTTCCCCAAGACTCTTTTGTTGATCTCGTTCACAGTCACACCCTGAAACGTATGGCAATGACGTCACTGACCCCATAAAATCTAATATAAATCAACACATACGATGCTGACTGCACAAAATTGAGTAAAAATAGTAGAGTAGAAAGTCAAATAATACAAAAAAGCAGCTGTAAACTCAGGAAAACAAATGAAATGGCAAAAAAATGCCACCTCGATTTCTCTAATTGATATATTGTCGCCTCATTATGTCGAATGATTGTATTTTTTGTACAGATTCTATGATTTTTTTGCAAGTAGTTCCTGTCCTAATTCTATAGCTTTGTTGCCATTGGCACCGATTCAGGGACAGTGCTTCTATCAGTTGTCACAGTGGAAGGTTGCAGCTTATTGTGAGAGTCAAACAAAGAATACAAGAAAAACGCAAAGAAACTAAAAGATTACTACTTCTAGCCATGTTACAGCCACAGCGTAAGAGTGTTCAAACGTTTGTTCAATTTCAATGCCAACATGGCGCACTCGTGAGAGATGAGTGCTGATCACTCAAATCATCTGCGGGAACAGCTAATTGCGCCGATGAGTTGTTCTGAGACCATTTAGGCGCCGCTAAAACCAGCAGGACAAGATAACGATGGCTCCACTGCACTAAGAACCCCCTTAAGTTCCATCTCTTGGTGCCAGGAAGGCGTGAATGTGATGCTACAATTAGCTGGCGTTTCTTACTCGAGCTTCTTTGTCTCTAGAGTGCTTGTCTTTCGTTTCAACTAAAATCTGCGCTGGCTTTCTAGAAATCTCATGCAAGTTACAAAAAGTGTAGTCTGAGAGGATGGGCGCCGGGTGATTACCAGGTTCGCTAAGGTCATTTATGCCCGACGATGATCGTGCGTAGTCATACAACGTGCATCTACACGTGCGTAGTCATACAAAAAGGGAGAAAAGCCGTGCTCTGTCTCACGTCACGCAATTATAGAAAGCTTTAGGTACAAATCCTCCACGGGTCAGGGCTGGGAAGGTCACACATGTACACGTAAATCATATCAAGTTGAATGTCTGGTTGCAGCGCATCGCGCAATGTATCATGTCACTTCACCGTGGTCATCGAGATTTGAATATCATTCCGCTTCATGAGACGGAATAAATGGTTTGAGGGAGCGTAAGCGTGCTGGTTCTATAATTCATACAATAGAGTTGAATAGACATACACTAGTACTGTGTTGATGTAGTAGCAATAGCACCTAAATTTTGCCAAGTTAGCTCTTCAAGTCATTTAAGGTAAGCCTCTGTCCGCTGTCAAAGACAGTGTTAATTATAATTGACGTCTTTCTCCTCTAAGGCGCTGTGGTACAAGGGCGCCACTGTTACTCAGCGAAATAAATCAGAGCTGCAGCTAATGGTGCCCTCGTATTGATCTTGATGCTGATTGGTCTAATAGAAAATATCGATCGTCCAATCAGTAAGACCGATAATTGCTTAGCGGGAATATCACACTAAGTATTTACCCCTAATCTTCATAACGATTGGTAGTTAAATGGCCAGTGTCAAGTCAAGTTTATGGTTAATTCTTCACTGGCCCAGGCCAATCAGCAATTGATTAGAAATGAACATATATGGATGACATATGATTGGTGTTCCCGCACAGCAAACGCTGCTATATGCTGATTGGCCAGCGTACCATTGATTGACCAATCGATGCGTAGCCTTCAAGCTGCAGCATTCATTCTTTTGAGTGCTAGAGGTCGCTCTTAAATATACTAGTGACTATTGTGTCATTCCTCATTAATCCGCTTAGTGACGCCTTTGTCACGCACTGAAAATCTGAGTGCTGGATTTTGCTGATAGTGTTTGCAGTATCTTTTCTCGTCTCACTTCACAGATAGTCAGCATTCAAGCTTAATTCAATTTTCCTTGTCTAGTTTCTGATCGAGAGCAACCCACACATCATTGGTACCATAATTTCTCCAAAAGACGATATTTCACAGAATTAATAACTAAACAAAAGATCTCCTGCTCACCTGTTCCTGAATATCCCGTGCCACCGCTTCAGAATCTGTTGTTTTGTGGTCTGGACCGTCTGGAACAGTCGTGATACTGCTGGCCACTGAATCACTTGCTGAAATACTCGACGAATCGTCCGCATCTTCTGTCTGAAAATTGTCAGTATCATTAAAACCCCGGGCCTTATAAGGTCTTATAACGTTGTTTTAATCCTTTTGGCATTGAAGCCAGGATAATTCCCCTACACATCTAATTGAACGTTTACTTTTTATTGTTATGTTTTTTTCTTCCTATTCTATCATGTATCGCATAACTAAAAGTTATGATACCAGCCTCGAACTAGTGCTGCGTACCTAAACGTAACATCTGGTACATGTACAGGTACCGGTACAGAGGTTTAGGTACAGGTCCGGACGTGTACCTGTACCTGAACAATTCTACATATTAACATGTGTTCTTCTGAACTTCTTCAATAATGACATTATCTTTATTCAAAGAACATAAATAGGCCTCCTACCGCCAAACTCCCTTGGTCTTGCTAGCAAAACTCTTGGCCCTCCTAAAGGATATGTTTTATATTAGTTACACTGTCCCGATGTGTTACGTTGGTCATGTTTGGTGTCGCATGAGGCCAGGAGGTCAGGAGATCAGTCACAAAACAAGCATAGATTTGGTGTAAATTTATATTGGTACAGTACCCGGGTACTTCATGATCCGGTATTTTGGACCTGTACCTAATAGATTTTCACGGTACAGTACCGGTACACAGTACCGGTACGCAGCACTACCTCGAATCCTTGCTGAACCTGTGCAATCGTACAAAAGCGCCACTCAGTGGTCATGACTTGCATTGCAGACGCCATAGCCGTCGTCATTTTCTCCAGTAGTAACTCATGGCGATATAAATACTATTTACCGGCTAAACCTGCACACCAACTACAATGTATCAGCTACGTGTACTACATATTACAGGTTGTGAAGGAAGCTGTGAAGAAAGGCGCTTTGTTTTAGTTCTTTCTTTTAGTTCCACTTCCTACGCTATAGACCTTTCACTTTCATACTCTTGGCGGTATGCGTATAATACCGCTACCCTCTCACCCTATAACAATTGGTGTACAAAACGCAGACACACAGGCTTGACCATTCGAAGAAATACACTTTCTGTCAAGGACAAAAACGCAAACTGAGTACCTGTTTTGCAGTCGCATCTTCCTTGCTTGGTGGTATGAGGAGGTTGCCCATCTTAGCTTGTACGCACACTAAAGACGAAGAAACTTGCGTTCTGTTTACTCAAGGTTAGTTCATTAAATCCCTGTCCGGACGTGCACTGTACGCTGACAACAGGCGACCGAAAGCGAAAGGTGAGGTCATATGTCTGACTCATACTGTTTTTAGTCTGTGTTCTCTGTCACGTGTCCTATTGTAACCAATAGTAGGGGAGGATATGTGATCAAAAAGCATTTTGGGACAACGAAACAGTCTGTAAGGCACCTGCCACACACAAGCACCAAATTCAGGTGAGTTCAAATTCGGTTGACAAATATCAGAATTTTATGCTCTGCATCTTAATAACTATGTGTCCTAAGTGCCTTATCAAGACATAAGGGTATATACTTTCAAACACTTTCAAAATGCTGGTGTGTGCGGCAAAACTGAGTGGGTATAAGCTCTTTTTAACCATTTGTATTTTTGTCGATTTTGCCCCAATGTCTTTGGATCCTGAGAGCGTTTTTGGTAAGAAGATGTCAGAATTAGCTATCGCGATAATTCTGCGTCAAAACTGTGGGTCATATAGACATGTAGCGTTGTCGTTGTTATCCTGTGTCGTTTATTTTGCCACTAAGCTATGAACAATGCATGTGAAAGTGAAACCTTTACTTCCTCTTATCTACTACCGAAACTGTGAAAGTGAAAGGGGAACAACATACAGTATATGCATGATAAAAACACGAATTAAAATTTCTATGGACAAAGAACACTGTGACATGCGTCCACCAGTATTGTTTTGGTTGCCGTCGATGAAAGTCTGTCATGGCTTAAATTTCATTCTTACAGTAACTAGCTTTTTTGGCATACTAACCTATGTCCTTTTGTTTATCCATAGCTACGCAGGCAAAATAAATTTGTCCAACACATTGTACTGTCTGGAATTGTCAGAATCATGACCAAGGTTAGTAAAAAGATATTAGAGACAGTACGTGATGATAGAAAATGATAGCGGGATGTTAGTTTCAATCACTTGATATAGTTGTGCATATGTTACCAAAAAAAAATACAAAAAAAGCTGCTCGTCGTAAGTCACAAGCATTGTTACCCCCACCTCACACATCACATACATTTGTCATTGAACGCTGTAGAACACACACAGACACCTCACCTGTTATAAACACACACACGCACACACACACAAACACACACACACTCACACACACATGCACACAGACACATACACATACACACACATGCACACACACACACATGTACACGTCGACCTCACTGTCATCACATTTCATATTTCAAGATTGATTGACTCAGCTTTAACCACCTCTTCCTCTTCTTAGGAACGCATTAATTGCCCATCAGGGGTAAGCCCCTCCGACATTGCCACTGCCATCCGCAAGGGGGCTTCTGAACGCGACAGGCTGCTCCTGCAGTATGCACTGGATAAAATCCTGAACCATGCACCCTGGGTCTGGAAGAGCAGCGAGCTCACTGTCATCGGAGACGACAAGGAGTGGGTCTTCTACTGCGGCAGTCCATCCAACCTGTTCGTCGTGTACCATGACGGGAAGGACGCGCAGGCCAGCAAATGGAGCAGCAAGGGGTGGAAGCTGTTTCTGCACGAGGGGGCCAGCAACATTTGGAGCTGGGTAAAGGGGGTGGTAGAGAAATACGTCATCGGCAAGATTGACGGCTTGCTCGACACCGTCGCAAAGAAGGCAATAGAATGGTACAAGCTGCACTAATCACAATGTACCGTGATCAGAAGGAAAGGTGTAGATGTAACAATTCACAGGCACGTCACACCTTAAGTGCATGTTTAATGTTTATCTTTAGTACATTCAACCTAATGTTAATGTTTTGCTTTAGGTTGACAAAGGTGATTTTCATCAGTAGCTTGTTTGTGTATGGTATTGATTATTATTTTTGATCTACACGGTATAACCCAGCTGTCAACACCGCCTACAGTTAGATTGATATACCGCCTCATTCACTCCTGTTCACTGGTATAAATGACTGCAATATTTTGACTATGGTCTAACATTGAAACCAAAAGGCTTGTCGTGATTGAATATTGTATGATACCATGCTGGATACAGGGCAAGTCACTCCCATTGAGCTCGAGATCTTCTGGATAGAATATATACCAACAACCTTATACTGAGGGCAGGTAATCTTAATAGTCTTAATCATCTTGCAATGATGATAAAGTCTTGAAGAGTTTATATTTTGTGACCAGAAGTCTATTAAAGTCTAAGTAAAGAACTTCGACACTGGTTGTTTCTGACAAAGTTTACAAGTGTACATGTCTTCATTCAATTTATTCATGATCAGTACTGGCAATTCGGGGGGTCTCAAGGCAGCAGTCGGCAAGAAAAACGTGATTATAAACCTTAAAACTGCAAGGCGTGTGCTATGTCCATGTCTCAGTGTCTCCATTTCACGAATAAGGGACCTTGTGAACCTGCAGTTCTGCATAAAATCGTCATTAGCGTGGCGTTTACAAGACCCCCTAGGAATCCCATAGGTACCTGATTCTGCCATGTGTGTTCACCTTGAAGCACAGCACGCTGCCAGTGTATAATATGATAACGGCATCACAATGCTGTTTACTATTCGAAAATTGTGAATTTAAGTATATTTTTAGTCTTAAGCAGTAAAGACAATCGTGAATTTGAATTTTCTGAGACCTATGGGCTCTTGCCCCGCAAATTTTCAAATCTTGACCAGTGGAGCCACATGCAAACAGCGCTAGCAGCCATAATTTTTCAAATACCTCTGGAAGCCGACACTTTCTCGTTGAAACTCGTCGCTAGAGAAGAGTTTATCAGCCTAGAAAAGACAGGAGAGTACAATGATGGTTCGTCCAGCAGCTAGCTCGCCAGGACGAAGGGAAACTCCGGCACGGGGACCTGGGCGAGCTGGTGGGCCGGGCAGAAGACAGGGTGCCGCCGCCCGAGGGCCAGCTTCGCGCCGGGACAACGACGGACAGGCAAGTCAGTAGAATCTTCAATTTTTCTAGTGAATTTTTTAGACCACAACTTTCAGCTGCTGTTCTTAACTCTTTCCATACCGTTTTACTGCATACTTTTCTTGATTGGCTGATTTTTTCGACCTATCCAGGTATTTATTATGGAGGGAGGGGGCGCGCAGTTGAATATTCATGTATCATCAAGGACATCATAACTTGATACAGTATATATAACGTTAAAGGAAATGGCCATGAATATCAAGGAGTGAATACATGATATTTCTGATTGAGTTAACGTTGCATTTTTGATTTTGAATTGATGATGTTTCAGGTTAAGTTAGGTTAATTTTGATCTTGAATTTTATTACCGGTAGTGTCGGTAACTGCAAAGGAGGTCCCTTTAAACTTAGCAAATGTACTTTGTCATCTAAAAGTATATTCTGGTGAATGGTGAGTGGATCATGTCAGTTAATTATGATGGAACCGTTAAATTTTATGTAATAATTACACTTTACAGAAAGGAGGCACAGATTCCGTCCTGGTACAAGAGCTCTAATGGAAATCAGGAAGTACCAAAAGTCCACATCGCTTCTGATCAGAAAGTTGCCTTTTGCCAGATTGGTAAGAATTTTCTTTATTAGCTTTATCTAATCCAGTGGGAGTGGAGTATTGCCTTTGGCTTATCTGTCTGTGTGTCTATCTATCTATCTGAGCTGTCTGTCTGCATGTGTGTGTGTGTGTGTTATCACGATATCCAACATACCGACAATGCAACATTATGCCTAGCCTCCGTCGCAGTCCTTCCCACTAGCGATTTTTCAACTTATCGGGTTCAGGTTCTTTTCGTATCTTCTTGAGGCCCCGTATCTGCTTGGGATCCTGTAACCGCTGTGATCCTGTAACGGTGGGAAGGACTGCAACGAAGGCTACATTATGCCATACATCCTCAGTGCTGCTAATCTTGTTTTGTGTGACGAACTGGATATGGAATGGTTGCAAAGCAGTATGGATTATTAAAGCGTCTGCCTTTCCTATAACCAAACCTTCTCTTGTCATGCATGCCTTCTTCATGATCAGGTGCGAGAGGTGTGTCAGGACGTTGGAGGAATGAACCACAGGTGGCAGGCCTACGCCATCATGGCTCTACAAGAGGTCAGCTAACCCAGTTATAAAGAACATTGTGAGCATAGTCTAGGACAATTAGGTTCTCGACCCAAGTGATATTTACTTGGCTAAGTTTTTTTGCACTTTTTGAGTAACTCCTTAGTAGCTACCTTCCTCAGGGACTGAGTTGACTATACTGCTCCTTGCTCCATGGTGACATTGTGACAAGAATACTGTTTCAAACATGCCTGACAGTCTACGTATATCCCCCTTTGTGTATGTTCATCATGATCGTTGTAGATTTTTTACATCCAGATATACAAAGCCTGGCCTCTTTGGTCAAGCGTGTGCATCAGTTAGTAATAGTAATACCCCTAGGTGCATTCATGCCACATATGTTCTGCCTGATGGAAAGCGCCACCTTGTGATTGTCCCATAAACTGCAGGCAGCTGAAGCGTTCCTGGTTGGGTTGATGGAGGATGCTAACCTGATCGCCCTTCACGCCAAGAGAGTCACACTCATGCCCAGGGACATCCAACTGGCCAGGAGGATTCGGGGGCCTGAGAAAGGGTTTTCAGCCACATAGATTTTATATCATAGGTGTATGTTGGGTTTTTATGACTTAAGTAGGTATAAGATACAGGTTTTAATCTATGATCATGAGTCCCTATTATCATGGTTTGACAAAGTGAAGCTTCTCGACAACTGCTGAAACCTTAAGGATTTGCAGGTGGTGCCCCTAAAAATGGGAACTTTCGGGAATTTATAATGCTTAGCATTTTGAAGTTGAAGAGTGAATCTGGCATGACTTGTCTTAAATGTTTTGTGGTACTGTTGTTGTTGACCTGATGAAAAATATGATGATGAACTTTTGATTTTTGTTTCCTGTTTTAACTCACTGGAGTCAAGTCACATTGCTCCCATCTACTTTTACAAAATTACAATGCTTTAACCTTTTAAATCATGACCCAGGAAACTTTCTTGCAAATCATGCTGATATAATTCTTAAAGTAATACTTAAAGTATATGTATCAACGTTTCGTAGTTGTTAGTACATGTAACGTTATATGTAACAGGTGTTATGTGTGTAGGTTGTATATTAGATTAAGACTTGGTGAAACCAATAAACGACCGTTATGGTGATTTTTTTTGTTTCAAAGATGTTTTCCTTCCGTTTTTTAAGAAATACACAAACCGCAAAATGTTTTTTGACTACCATGGAAGATCTATGAATTTGCTGCAGAAGGGGCACGGACCCGTATCTTCCTCGGACAAAAATAGTATGAATGTTGCTATTGCGGACTTTTTGCAAAGTTAAAATGCCAACAACACTGCCTCTATGCCAGTGGGAGGATAAACAACAACCTTGAAACAACCAAACAAACCTAGAACTTTAATCGGACCATGAAAGGGCCTCGGTCCCGTGTTGGTTCAGGGGGGCGGGGCCTTTGTTGTTTATCATCCAGCGTTCAATTAGGGCGTGGTCTGTGTGTTGAATGGACTCTCTCATTGTGCCCGTGGGTAGGTCACAGATATAAAGGTCACCTTTATCATTCAATATCATTTTGATATTCAAATTTTGCATTTAGTGTATTCATGTAATGCATGATGGCATCTAAAATCGTTATGTGTCAAATGATGAATGCTTGCACGGATATCAGAATATTTACGAAATGGTCTCGTCCGACGCACGGACAAGGCCCGTCTCAGTGTTTACTGCTTCCGGTGTCGACACAAGGAACCTCAAACGAACGTGCAGTAAAATATGACATAACACTCCTGGTCATTGTACAACTGTACAGCAAATATTTGCCAAAGAACCAGGTCCCGTGGCCCCACCATGCTCAGCTCAGTGTGGACCCAGCCCGGCCGGGAGACCAGGGTAAGAGACCCGATGCTCGACAAGGAAGAAGACGAGCCCGAACACCGCGGGCCAGAACACAACATGGAGCCGGGGGAACCCAGGGACCAGTGGGCCCGGAAGGCCGAGTTTCTCCTGGCCATGGTCGGCTATGCTGTCGGACTGGGAAACGTCTGGAGGTTTCCTTACCTCTGCTACAAAAGCGGTGGTGGTAAGTTTCCTTTGTACACACCGCCATGCTGTCATATTTTTTAGGTCGTAACGTTTTGTGCATGGCATTCAAAGTCCGTTGTCGTCACAAACTGATCAGTTAAAAACATTTGCGATTTAACCTCTTAATGAATGGTCCCAAAATGTCTGTCTGCTTGGGTTTAATTTACTTACATTTTTTGTTGTTGCTTTTAACCTCCTTGGTTAAGACAACTACTAAGGTATGACTGATAAATCTAAATATTACAAAACAGTTTTGTTGACATGGCCGACTTTATGGGACAGGTTCCGTTGGCCATGGGAACTAAAAGTCATAGTCAAAGAAATCTGCCATGTCAACAAAACTGTTTTATAATATTTAGATTTATTAGTAATACTTAAAGTAGTAGTGTTAACACATCCGGGAAAAGCAAAAATATGTCCCGGACTACACTGGGTGTTTCTGTTGTGTTTTGCGTTATAAATAAAGCACAACCATAAATAAAGGAAGATATCTACCTGAAAAAATATAATTTCCAGCTCGAAAGTTCATCAATAATTGCCTTTTCAGGAACTTCTTCAGGCACATTCTGTACATAACATGCCAAGAATTTATTATACGGAACTAGCAGTTTTTGAAATCTTACGCATTATTGAACAGACAAACATATCAAGTTTTCAACATTTAAGCGGCATATTTTGGACAGTTGATGGATTTTAACTTTTTTGATTGTACATCTATATTTGCCCTCCCTCCTTAGCCATGCTTATAAAAGATTTGCATATCTTTTTAGTTATTTTAACCATTCACAATGGGCTACTTGTAACATGATACGTAACTGTTTCACAAACCTGTTGAACAGGTATTTTTTAAAACTGTGAGTGTGCATGTCTTTGCCTTTTGTAGAATACCCTATGATATATGCCTATTGTGTGATGATAAACATGTAGACATGCAATGAAAATGGGATCTATGCATTCTATAGCATTGCTTTTTATTTACCAAGGTGTGTCTGCTATAAGCACTAAGTATGTTGTCAAACTCTGTTTACCTCGATGACTCAGTGATTTTTGCTGGGTGTTGTGGCCTGAATGCTAGAGCTTCGAATTCTGTGTTGATACACATTTACAGGAAGACTTATGTTTTGAGAAAATATCAACAGAAAATATTTGCCGATTCAAACACATTGTGACTGAAAAGTTTAAATTGTAGCTCTGTCATGTTGTGCACTTCACACTCTGTGTATGCTGGAAATTTTAAGTACTATGACTGCTGTTTGTATCTTCCCAAACTTTAGCCTTGGAGATGCTAAAAGCGTCCTTGAGATGTTGGAGAGTTTGGTAAATGATTACAGTAAACATCTAACGTTAGTCATGGCGACTTGTAGGGCTTATTTTTACTTGCTGTCTTGTAGTACAGGCTTTATACAAGACAGCAAGTAAAAGTAAGCCCTGCAACAGTTGCCATGGCAAGTAAACATGGCCATTGCTTGGTTTACTGCAGTGTTAAGTATAAGGTCCTAAGACGTTCAGGTTGAAAACACCCTGTTGAGTAAACTCACTGTCAGTGTCAGGTTTCTTAAGGTACACATTAGATCTAGACAATAAGGTTCAAAACACCCTGTTGTGTGTACATGCACAGTGGCAGTGCCTAGTTTTCGGTGCACCTTATAGTCCTGATTATTTAAAGTTGAAAACATCACTTTAGGTAGTCTTGCAGTTGGTATCAGGTTTGAAAATACATTATCATTATAAGATACCAACCTACAATATTTTCAGATTACACCTTTACAGGTAGAAATGCATGTTAACAACAAAAGATTAAGGCCATGAACAATATTTATAAGTCTATATGTTCATTACTAGTATGCCTATGCCATACAGTGTTCTCACCAGGATTTTTTCACAGCATAGGGGTCAGGTACAGAAGGCCAACTTAACGAAGTGCAAGTCACGCGTGGACTCGGTGGAGTGACCAGAGTAGGGAGTCCGGCATGTTCTCCCGGAAAATTTGTAAATTCATAACCCAATAGAGTTTTTCCTCTGTCACAGCCTCATTCTAAAACCAAATATGAACTTTTTATAAGATTTATGAAGGGTCACAAGGTTTGTCCCAGAAAGAAACACCCCTATGCTGGTTGAAACACAGCATAGGTGTCCAGATCACAGCATAGGGGGTCCAAATCACAGCATAGGGGGCCCCTATGCTGAAAAGGCCAGGCGAGAACACTGCCATATCATCTATATCATTGTACCAATAAAAGATCACTTACAGATACATGTAGTCAGAAGATTTTGCTGACACAATTTATATCTTATGTGATCACAAGTACTGTATACTTTCTTTGTACACACGCATGCTTTGAAAACTTTGTGCGTGTGTTTTCCAGGTGCCTTCCTCATCCCTTACTTCATCATGCTGTTCCTGTGTGGTATTCCCCTCCTGTACATGGAGCTGGCAGTGGGACAGTACACACAGCAGGGGCCTGTGGGGGCACTGGGCAAGATCTGCCCTCTCCTGAAAGGTATGATACCACAGTCATTTTTTTCTTATTCTATTCTTTTCCAAAGTTTTCTATCATTTGTCTGACAGTGTGACCAATGACCGGTAGGCCATGTCTGGTGTCAGTTTTTAAAAGCATTCTTTTTTTTTCTCTCTTTCGGTTTGTGCAAGAAGGCTACAAATGTATATGTAGCCTAATGGTTTGTGTTTACAATGACGCAGCAGATTTCGGACTTCATGATTCCGTTGTACTTTGATCCCCATTCATAACCAAATCTAAAAGCTCACAGTTGTATAACATAACAGTTGTATAACATTACAGTGTGCATGTGGCCTGCACACTCATTTTTATAAGGTAATTAACACAAGCTATTTTAATTTCCCGTATGGAAAGCTGCCAGTATCTATTTCCATGTAATTCGTATTTAGGGTGGCAAAAATTTTCATAGCATAATTCATTGGTGGCCCTTCAGATTAGAATTTAGCCTAGACTGTTTGTCAGGACCCCCTTAACCCATGTAGGCCCAAAGAGACTTTTTGCTTCGTCATGCTAAACCATGCAGGCGTTGAGTTGTTTTTCAAGCATGTGTATCAAACGTGTTGCTAGCAGTAGAAGGCCTTTGATACACTATTTGAGAATTGCTATTTGCTTTGCACACAGAATTACCTGAAGAGGGAGTCCAAGTCAATAAAGGCAATTTCTCTTTTGTTAGTTTTCAAAGCATACTGCGCATTGTTTAAAGAAACCCAGGGGTAAAAGTTTGATTTGCAATATTTTAATACATGTATGTGATGAATCATACATACCTTTCATGAAAAGAAGACAATATTTTGGTCCGAGTATGATAACTGCAGAGTTGTGAATTCTGTCTACTGTTCAGTTGTTATGCACACATTAACTAAGTACTGTAAATGCATTTAAGTTCGTGGTGATATTAATTTTGCAGTTGAAACAATGGGGTAGGTGAGCAGTAGAGAACAAGCATTTTACGGTAGTTTTAAGGTCGTGGTGAAGAGGTCGCGGCAGAAACCTTGAAGATAAAACCACCACGAACTTAAATGCATTTACGGTACTGCGGCTATGAATATGTTATACTTACTCTAACTATAGATATTATATTCATGTCAGGCTTTTTCCTGTGAGATGTTTTAGACGTGTATACTAACCATGTGACTCTAGACAGCTGACAAGCTATACCTTCTTAAGATCTATGAATTTAAGATTTCTGAGCTCGAAATACTCACTAATGCTGTATGCAAATAATGCAGAATGTATTTTAAGAGTCCAGCTTAGGATATGAAGAAATTGAAATTTACAGGCAACAAGAATTTTCTGCTAAATGAAATGGAGAAGGATGAAGTAGCCAATTATTTCAAACTAAGGCTACATCGGAAGAAGCTGACAAATAGCAGTTCCTACAGCAACTCTCCTTGTAATCCTTTGACCTAGGTCAAAGGCACATGTTAAGTGCATAGTATGATGAATATTGAATTATTATATAAATTGTAGTTTGTCCAAAAAAACAGCTTGGATGTTTCCAGATAGTTTTCTCAAGTGACTGGTAAATTTGCGACAAATTGCAACATTGTAGGTGACTCAAAAGAAGATTTTTGAGCCCCGAATGTAACGTTATGATCTTCCTTTTCAGGTGCTTTGGTGGGTTTTTTTTATTGACATTGATATGCAGAGGTTTAAAATTAAACTTTGACCCAATCTGTCCTCTGCTTGTCAGTTTTTCACACAGGTCTTGCCTAAGGTACCGCACAAACGGTAAATATCATCCCGTTCAAACTCATCCCGATCAAAATCTTCTGAACAGGTAGAACTTACTAGCTTGTCTTCAACCTTGTTCCTTTTTTTTTTTATCATTTACTACTTTTCAAGTTCAGCTTGCAGACTTAGTACTGTGGACTCTTAGAGCACCTCTGCAGCATGAGGAAGCGACATCAACCATCTGATTTTCACAATGAAGTTATTTCATTATATCCAGGTGTAGCAGGCCAGAATACGTCCCTGGAAGAATGTACCCGGGTACATTCTTCCAGGGGTTTAGTCTGGTCTGCTACAGTGGGAACCATCTGCTTTGACAGTTACTAACCAGGAAGGTTCTAGAAATGAGCTGTCTGCTTGTTATCCTTGTTTTCTGAGATTTTATGCTGCAAATCTTCCCTCCTACTCAAAACAGACCATGCAGCATTTTTTCAAACTTTATACAAACAATTTCAAACATATATCAATGACTCAGTATGAGGATTTTATACATTAAAGTGTTTGATTCAAACCATTTATGGCATGATTAGATTAGATTGAAAATCCTGCATGGGTACTTTTTCAGAGATTTAACCCTTCCTGAATTTAACACTGATTATATTTCAAACTTGTTTGAATCTGGCAGGGCTAGATTCCACTCTTGACTATAACAATGTTATAACTCATAGTGGCTGTTGGTAACCTTTGACCTACATTGTAATTTTCAGGAGCTGGATTGGCTACAGTGGTGATCACATTTATTTTCTCCACCTACTATAATGTCATCATCACCTGGGCTCTGTACTACCTTTTCAACTCATTCCAGGTCAGTGGAAGGAACTAAAGGCAATATATATAACCGTCATCATTTTCGTCTGTGACGTAAAATAGCAATTACATGTTATATGAGAAAGCATCATGTGATGTCAAGTCATGTCTTACACACACCCAGACGAGTCCGACTTATTTCCTAAAGAAAGACAAGTAAATAAGGAACACCTTATTTTCATGTGTAAACATTTCTATAATGTAAAGTTTAACATTTTATGGATCTACCAGTACCAATGCTTTTTGAAGATCCAACTGTGCCCTTGTTCCAGTAGGCTCTTGGTAGGTTTGAAGTCCTCTGACAATTTGATTAGAACTTTGATTGTTTTTACCCCACTTACTTTCATCATCATATAAGCATGCGACACCTACATAGTTAAAAAGTCTGAACATCAATTGAAAATACACAAAGTTAATTTCTTAGCCAACTCCATTTAGCATTTGATGTAAGGCAATAGCAAGAACTATGTTGAAATATTGGAACTGTGCTAAAGTCAGGGCTGTTGCCAGCTTTAATTTTTTTTCCATCCCACTTATGTTTCCGAGCCCATGTTCTCAAATTTCTTTGTTAAAAATGTCATTGTTAGTTTACAAAATACAATTTTATGTCATAAAGTCATTTTTTAAGGGGTGATATTTTTTTCCATCCCAAGAAGTAAATATCCGTCCTGGGACAAAATGATGGGTCCTGGAGACATCCCTGGTTAAAGTCAAATGCAAGGTTGTTGTTTTCACAGGAGCCACTGCCCTGGGCGTCATGTGACAACCCCTGGAACACTGGAAACTGCACGACTGGTCTGAACCGCTCCCTTCTTAACAACGACAGCACTTCACCCAGCAACGAGTTCTTCGAGTAATTATACTTTTTTTAATTTTCAAAACTTCGTTTTTCTTGCAAATCATTTCTAAATGGAACCAGTGGTAAAATCTAATACCACATTTCACTCTTTGTTTATGATAAAGCTTCAAACAGCTAGATATTAATGGTTAAGGTGACTGACAAGTTGTTTGGTGTATTTGTATTAATTAGACGCTGTTACGAGCATGCAATTAGCTTAGGTCAGACTGTTACACTGATGGATAGTTATACCAGTTGACCAATGCAATTTTTTTTAAATGAAGAGGAAAGAAACATTAAGAACAAGATTGGCAACATAAAAAGATGTTGCCATGGCGACGGTGGTCTCTGTTAACGTTTTCGTTTTTAGCCCACATGCAAATAAGGACCTCGCATAATTTCGGCATAAATCATATTAGTCGATCATATTCTCTACCAAAATAACACAAGTTGTCCAATGTATGAAAATATTGTTTTCACCAAAAATGATATCTTATCATTTCCTCATGAATTATGTAAATGAGGCCCTCTATGCAAGATTTGTGTCTAATAGTGGCCACATTTACAAATGGTGCAAAAATTCAATCCCCATCATCTACCACTATGGATTTATAGTATTTTGTCATTAATTATGCAAATTAAGTATCTATTTGCATAATTGATATCTATCGATATTTATCTCTTTCTCAGTTACATATGTCATGTGTTTGAGAGTCCTATAATAGAATGCAGCTGATTTATTAACTGTCCTCATTAATTATGCAAATCAGATATTGATTTGCATAATTGGCATATGATTATGTAAATCATCACTTAAGCTATCTACACACCAAAAATTATGATGATCCGTCATCCCCTTCTTGCGTTATTCTCTTTCAAAGTTTGAGTCAAAATCAGCTCCTGCAGTTCCAAAAAAAGCCGCTAGGGGGTCCAAATCTACAGGACATATTTTCCTAACAAAGAGCTATACACCACAAAAATCATGACTATAACATGTTCAGAAGACGAGATTTGAAAAGTGAAAGTTCCCCTGCAGTACCATAGAAAGTCGCTAGGGGGCCCAAAATCCAATCATTACAAGGTCTCCCACAGACCTACCCACCTACAAAATATGAAGACAATACATCCAGGCATTCTTGAGTTATTGTCCCATGGACTTTCACATTCCTGTACAATTCCTAGAATTCTTGCAATCTGCACACAATATAGTAAAAATTTGGCTCGCCCCTGAGGCGTCGCCAAAATCACTGATTATGATGTCCTTGTATATTCACAGCCACAATGTCCTGGAGATCAGTAGTGGGATTGATGATTTTGGAGCTCCTCAGTGGGATCTGTCCCTCACCCTACTGCTGGCTTGGATCATTGTCTACCTGTGTATCTTCAAAGGTGTGAAATCAACAGGAAAGGTATGAGAACAGTTGTATGATACGTTATGTACATGTAGGAGGTCTTCTTTATATTTTCTGTGTAACATTTACTGTACATTTTAAACAAAATTGACCAAACGACTAATCTCCAAGCAGATGTTGGGTGGCTGATCGTAATGTTTTTTGAATGCCAGGCTTTTCTTGAGGAATGGTTGTGAAAGATGTTGGCAGACAGGAAAGATTACGATCTTTCACCGCAACATCTGCTTGGAGACATCATCTATAGGTGTCCAATTTCCACTGAATCCAACATGACATTGTGTAATAAAAGACTATCATCAGAATAGTATTCATGAATCTGAGTTAGTTTTAAGAAGTTCATATTTTATCTATACTTACAGGTGGTCTATTTCACTGCGACGTTCCCGTATATCGTGTTGATTGCCCTCCTGATACGCGGCGTGACGTTGGATGGAGCTGTGGACGGAATCGTGTACTTCCTCAGGCCCAAATGGCATCTCTTGGGTACAGCTGAGGTCAGTTTAAATCTTAACAGACAGTCAACTTTGATACTTCTGCTTGTCACCGTAATACCGTTAAGAAAGAAAACCTGGTGGATTTGAAGTGGACTTAACTAACACAGCTTCAGTAATCCCAGAGGTAAACATGATTGTATGCACACTTCAAATATCTAGTAGGAGTTCAAAACATTCTTGAGAAGGTCTCGATAACACCATTTTTTTTAAGTGGCATTTTTTGGGTACCCGGCAACATAGAGTTGAAGTTAGAAAACTTAAACCAAACCTTTGTTCAAGGTTTCTGTTATTTAAAGCCTTTTTTTTCAATTTGAAGTGAACTAGAAGAAAACTAGAGTGAACTAGAAGAAAAGTCAATTTAAGTTTCATGCTCCTTTTCAAAGTATCAGGACAAGTAGAGTATGATAATATTTAGAACAAAGTATGCTTTTTGTTGTGTAACAGTTACTGTTTTCTTACTATGCTATTCTAAAATTTCTTTTTATCCTTGCAGGTGTGGCTCAATGCTGCTGCTCAGAACTTCAATTCTATCGGCATCGCCTTCGGAGGTTGTATCGCCTTATCCAGCTACAACAAGTTCAACAACAACGTCTTCAAGTAAGATATACAATGTCATCCATTTGTGCAAATAAGTGCAAATTGTCAATTAAGCACATTATTAAGTAACACTGTTTAGTAATAGTGTAATGATGTTTAGAACAAAGCACGGTATTATGTTGAGTAACTGTTTAGTGGTGTCACCAGCAGGTATAACCGCCCTTCGGCGTATACACCAGCTAACAATCCAATGACAGAGAAGTTAGGCAGAAAACCGTACAATCTTTCACCCCAACATCTGCTTGGAGATTTCTGTCCCTATGACATGTACAAAGCTATGGCTCTTAACCTTTGCCCTTTTACAAGTTTATATGACTAACTTTAACCTTGATCCACAGGGACACATTGATGATCGCGTGCATCAACTCGGCGACCAGTCTCTTGGCAGGATTCGCCATTTTTTCCGTCATGGGCTACATGGCGTTCTTACAGGGCACTACTGTTGAGGAGGTAGCTACTCAAGGTAAACACACAGTCCTTCCCTGTACCGTGTATGGCAATGCCCATCTCTGTTTTTTTATTCACACATCAGTTGCTCACCACTTGACCATGCATGTTACTGTTACGCTAACTTGCAGTTATATAATAATTATCATAGTCTGACTTACAGTCAAATGTCAGTATATCATAACTCTAGAAAAAGCCTATAAAAGTAGCTAAAGATATCCTTCTATATGGCATGTACATTATACATTTTTTAGATATTTCTTAAGATGATATTTTCTATTGATGTAAACTGTAGGCCCAGGACTGGCGTTTGTGGTGTACCCCCAGGCCATAGCCACGATGCCCGTATCTCCTCTCTGGGCCATTCTCTTCTTCATCATGCTCCTTCTCCTGGGGATCGACTCTCAGGTATCTACAAAATGATGATGCTGTACAGTAGTATATGTAGCAGTGCCTCCTACTGATTGGTTTGGGAATTGCAGCATAAACTGTTACGGTCGTAGACTTTTTAACCTCATCAAGCTGGTACTGTACAGTAATATGTGTATTATTATGTTGTTGAATTTTAAGTGTACTAGGTAATACAGTAGATGGCCTTATTTTTGTGTTTTCATGGTTGTATCTGAAGTAAGCAAATGTCACCAAATGTTGCACATGTATCTTGCAGGAAAAATATGACCGCTGTTTGTTTACCAAATTCTTAAGAACACACTTTAATTTGTAATATCCCTTTTATTATGACAGTTTTGCACAGTAGAGGTGATCGTCACGACCTTGTACGACCACTTCCACCCACTGATCAGGAAGTACCTGAAGAGGAAGGAGGTGTTGGTCCTCCTCGTATGCTGTGTGTCGTATCTGCTGGGGCTCCCCAACATCGCACAGGTCAGACTCACTCAGAGTATTGAAAATGTTAACTCCATTAACACTTTCCTGCCGGGTTACGTATATCTACCACTTTGAACAACATTGTGAATGAGAGATTTCTTTTGCAGAACATGTACAGGTATACAAAGTTTAGATATATACCTCCCCAGCTCCGTAGATTCACATGTTCGATTATTTGCCGACGATTGCTTGATTTATCGAACCATCAGCACGCCTTCTGACGCACAAGGTCTACAGTCTGATCTTGATGCGTTAACAGATTGGCAAAATCGTTGGCTTATGTCGTTCAATCCCTCTAAATGTCGCATCCTCCATATCACCCGTAAAAAGCACCCCATTCTAACCCAGTACTCCCTCTGTGGAGAAGCCCTCACCGGTGTCAAGTCCCACCCCTATCTTGGAGTACAACCGTCCAATGATCTGCGGTGGGACACCCATATCAACTACGCCACTAGCAAAGCAGGTAGGGTACTAGGGGTCATTCGGCGCAATTTGACCCATTGTCCATCTAGGGTCAAGGCCACTTGTTACAAAGCGCTGGTGCGGCCCCACTTGGAATATAGTGCCATCGTCTGGGACCCGTACACCACCAAAGGGATACAGGCGGTGGAGGCCGTCCAGCGTAGGGCCGCCCGAGTGACTCTGAATGACTACCGGCGGACTAGCAGCGTGACACAAATGCTCACTGACCTGCAGTGGCCCCTTCTCTCTGAAAGGAGGAGGAACGCTCGCCTCACCTTTTTCTATAAGCTAGTCAATAACTACATCAATATTAATACAGATAGTCTACTGAAACCAGCTCAGGGGCGCACCCGGGGGAGCCACACGCTCAAATTTCAACCACATAACGCCCGGACAGACTCCTACAAATATTCATACACCCCGCACAATCCCCGAGTGGAACGCCCTGCCTGGCACGGTTGTTACGGCTCCCACCGTTGAGTCATACCGCGCCAGGCTGGAGGCCTGCCCGCCTTAGCCTGGGACCTCCTCCCCCCCTACTTTGCGACTAGCGGGGCTATCTGGGGGTATATCAAGTTGAAGTTGAAGATATATGCAGGAGTGCAACATACTGGATGACATTGCATTGTATATCTTTGTTGATCTCTTTAAAAACATTATCTTAACCCCAAACCACAACGTTTTAAACTTGTTACACCTTGCTTTTATAGGACTGGTATATCCCAAAATGTGCAAAGTTATGAGTTTTACAAATCTGGAGAATTCTAAGAAAGATTTTGAAACTATGCTGAAACTGATGATAAACATAGTTTCAATTCAACATAATTACAAATTGAAGTTTTCATATTCATTGAACACAATCATTCATCTTTACTTACATTTCCAATAGAGCTACCCCTTTGAACCAGGTGTATCTTCAATCCTTCAATAGTGATTATTTGTGTCTCTGTAGGGAGGAATGTACTTCTTCCAGCTGATTGACTTCTACGCTGCGGCCATCTCTCTCATGGTCATTGCGTTTTTCGAAGTTGTTGCCATCTCATGGATATACGGTAAGTCATACAAAAGCTATTTTTGGAAACGTTATGTTCTTTGCTACCAATATTCAGTACAAACCCAGTTTTCTCTCACTTCTTTTAATGGTAAAATAGTGCAAAGTCAATTTCACTAGATTAGCTGCCCCCCATGGAAACCTTAAATCACACATTGAAATCAAAAATTCCAAATTCCAATCCTATAATTTTTTTCCATGCAGAAGAATACAAAGTAAATTTCATTTCCCTATTTCCTATTCATAGAATGTTTGAAATTTTGAATTATGATAATTGTGATGTAATTTTTCAGGCGCCAACAGGCTTGCCCGGAATATTGAAGAGATGACAGGAAACAAACCCTGGCTGTACTTCATCGTATGCTGGTACGGACTGTCTCCCATTCTCATTGGAGTAAGTGTTCTAGATATGACATTTTTATTGTTCTTAATTCTTTGTTTTTAGAATTGTTCATCAATGTTGTATAACTTTTTAATAAGATTTTAAAAAACTGCTTAACTGATTTTGTTATTCTAGATTCATTGATTTTTGTTGATTTTTCTATAAATCATTGATTTTATAAGAATTAGATTTTGAGCCTTGATTTCTTGATTGTTACATTAAAAATGATAGCAAATTTTGATTTATACAATGCCATACATCCTCAGTGTTTGTTTGTTTTTATCTGTGAGACTGAGAGGATCACAAAGCAATATAGGTAAAGGGGTGAGGTCTGCCATCTCTAATTGTCTTTTTTCTCTCTCTTTTATTAGGGGATCATGATCTTTGGGTTTATTCAGTACACCCCTGTAAGGTATGGTGACTACTACTACCCAGGATGGGGGCAGGCTATTGGCTGGGTCATTGCCTCACTTTCAATCATCTGTCTACCAATCGGAGCCATCCATGCAATGCTGAAGGAGAAAGGAGGCTTTGTGGAGGTAGGAAAAGAAGAAATGTTACAGATACCTGTCAAATATATGTATGGTGGGAAAGTATAATTCTGAGTACTTCTTTATGTGAGGTTTTACCATGTTCTGTGTCATTACTATTAATGCAGAAATGTTTGCAGTGGTTTTATGTTCACTTTTTTTAGGTGAACTCTTCACTGTGAACTTAAAACCACCACAAAAAGCTGTTCCACTGTGTGACTGTAGCGCTACTATTGTTTCAAACCTGAACTCAAAACCACGGTGACCGCAAACACTCCATTTTTCTCCCTACCACAAAATTAAATCCCTGCTTACATTTCTGCATTTACAGTAACTCATGATTTCGCCAAGTACCCTAAGGCATTGAAAATGTGAAATTTTGAAACCCTCTAGAATGTTTTGGTATGTGTGCATGGATTTTACTGGTGCTGCATTAGTAGATCTCTTTCGATTGAATTGTAGTCTGAGGATACCTGGCAGAATTATGAAAGTTGGCCATACCTATATCAGTGGAAAACAATTGGTACTTTCTTCAATCTCTCTTTCAAAATGTACAAATTTTTAAATATAATACAAATTCATTTTAAGACAGTTCCAGAAATAAGAGCTAAAAGCTTATATCATTGCACAAAAAGCTGTTCCAATCAAATGAAAAAGATATGTCCCAAAAGGTTCAACATTATGTTGTTGCCTTTCTCAACCAAACAGTGTCTGTAACGTTGTTAAAGCTAGTCTGTATTAAAGAATCTAAGAAATGATGATTAAAATCTAACTTGCTTTTCCTCCAGCGCTTCATGGCATCCCTGAAGTCGAAGATTCCTGACAGAGGGTCCCTCACGTTTGAGCCAGAAGAATTTGGCTCATACCGGAAGGAAGATCCAACTCTACCACCATCGTATAACGACATCTCCCGCCACAAAGGTTTCCCCTCAGCCCCACCCCTCTCCCCAGTGCAAGAGAGTGCCCTTTGAGTTTTTATGGCTTGCTGTATTGTATAACTGGTAAAATGTAATCTACTGCTGGCAAGACCATATCCAGAGGGCCAAAACAGTATCAAACTGGCCACTGGGGGCCTTGCCATCGGTAGATCTGCTTGGAGATAAGGGAAACTGCTCTTCAGTGCCAAGTTATATAACTTAAAACGACATATCACATCAAACCTTTGCACATCTAACTCCAAGTGTCAGGTTTTAAGCTAGCATTGAGGATGCGCTAGCTGTGCTTAGTGTCCTAAATGACAAGTATACGACATCGTCTGTTATGAATTTGATACACACTCTGATAATGACAGAAACCTTTCAAAGGGAATAGGTATAATTCTGTCACAAAATCATGAATTTTGTTACTTTTTTTTCTCTTGTCAGAAGTGAAAAGGATTCTGTAAGTAGGAAGAAGGACCTAAACCAGCATTTTTATAATACATTCCAGGCAATGTATTTATATTAAGCTTTCATTGATGTTATAGGGCAAGTTACATTTAGAGCCGTATGATGATAATGACTTTAAGTTTCATAGCAATGCTGTAAATTTTGCAAAGCTGCTTTTTTACATTGAAAGTGAATGACATTTTTGATATTTGGAACAGGTTACCAAAGGTAACAGTAAGTATACGCTAATACATTCGTCAGAATTTGTTTTGCTGAAATTCCTGTTATGTTGGATATTCTTAAGAATACTATAATGTACCATGATCTTTTTTTTATATTTAGCTCTTGCAACTTTACTACAATCTTCTGTGTGTAAAAGTAATGCAAATGGCTGCAAATGAGTCTCATGTACATATTATTACAGAAATGTATAATTTGAATACTTGAGATTTTAGATGATACCCTTGCCTTATGGTAATTATCATATTTTGCACTTCATAGCATTACATGTAGTGTGTTTGCTTGGGTGATTATGGAATTTGTTTTGAACTGACTTTGTTAAGGAGTTAAGTTGATTGGCAAAATCATAGATACACATAATGTGAACTTGAAGGAAACACTGCATTTTCTACTTGCAGTTTTAAAGTAAAAGAGCACGAAAAATAACCAGAGGCTGAATGAAAACAATGAATTTAGGAAGTATATTACATATTATGTTTTTTTCTTAAGTTTGCAATCTTACTATGCAAGGGTTAGCAGTAGTGCTCATTTTGTGGGAACAGTGAATTGAGTAGTTTATTTATTGAAGTGAGACAATCATTACTGTAGTAGTTCACTCTTTCACCTTTGAAAGTTACAGACCAGACATTGTGTGTCACATACATTTTGTACACATTAAAGTGTCCACATTTGAAACAACTTTTACTTAAAGCGTTGTGTCTGAAATTGTTTGTCAAACTTGTAGCATAAATTTTTAGTGCTTCTGGACATACTGCTACATGTACTCTCCAAGCAGAGGTTGAATGGGCAGATCGTCACCGTTTTATCATATGCCGTCATATTTTATCGCTAGCCCAATGCCCATTCAACCTCTGCTTGGAGAGTAGCTACATGTACAGTTGATTTGATGCCTCACATAGTTTTTTGTCTGTTTAATTGTCCTATAGCAGAGCTGAACCCACGTTGCCGAAACTTGACCTCCGAACCCGAAGGAGGTATGCGTGGGTTCGGGTCTGCTGTAGTATAAGGAGAATGGTTTGTTTGTAAGATATTAGAATCCATGACCAGAGGTGTTTTAGTTCTTGATTTATTTTTATGTGTCATTCTTTAAAGCTCCACAATGTAAGATTAGGATGATGTTGAAAGTCAGTTTTCTGGCCATTTCTTTATATGGTAACTTAACCCTAAGCTGCCAGATTTTCAGCCAAGTAAAAATAAAAAAAATGTTAGACCCCTGACCTCCCTCATGAAACCCTCGAAACAGCCGGCGGCCCTAACTTCCGGGCTTCAAGTGCTACATGCATCTCCTGGGGGACCCTATCCCAGTTATAACTGGGAGCGGCACACAGGGCATGTTTCTGTATCCCTGATAAAACCGGAACTGTCAGCTTAAGGGTTTTAAGCTATCCCTAGTATTGTATTACTGTTAGAATAGGAAGCTTATGGGAATGAAAATACAACGTTGTTGACCACACTTACCCTCTGAATAGCTACTGTTTTGTTTACTTCCAGCTAATCTTTGGTACCACCAAAAAGAATGGTGTAGGACTTTATACAGGTTGTTTTTGCGCTGATTTGTTTATCACGTTTCTCCAACAAAGTGAAAGGTATGGCGGAACCGGTGTTCCTTGGCAAAGGGCACCTTTCCAAGGCCGCCATACCGAAAAAAAAAAACAGGAAATGTGAAATGATGCATAAAATGTACCTAAAAAAGTCAATAATATGACGATTTTGCTATCCGGGATATTTTAAGTTTGGTTGTCTTCATTAAGCACATTTGAATAACTAAAAAATGGGAAATTCTGACAAAAATTCCTTTCACATGGCCATCTATAACTCTGATATTATCTGCGGTGTTATAAGCTAATCGAATGAGTAAGGTCTTGAACGTGAAGGTTAAGTTCGGAGACTGATCGTCTAGTCCACACCATAAGGGCATACTCATGGCAACGGGCGCTTTGGGAGTAATTCTCAAACGGCGCCAGGAAAATTGAATTCACAGAGATACGTTCGGTAACAAGTGGTTGTCTTCGGGCCCTGGCTATGGCTATATCACGTGAAGGGCTCTGTGAGTGGTGATTTTGGCGACACCTCAAGAGCGGGGCCGATAGTATAGTACTGCGATTGAGTTGAAAATATTCTAAGAATTGCGCGAATGCATCCTTTGAAGAACTGGTTTTGTTATACTTTGATAGCTCAAGCAGCTATGGATAGATCTGTATGACATTTGATATGAGTTCCGTATGGCGGTATATCTATAGGTGTCAGCAATACAAAGAAGTGTGATTCGGGACCACCTAGCGCCTTTTAATGGCACTGCAATAAAACGTCCAGTTTTAATATCTCGTGCTCTTGAGTGAACGTTATTTGCACAATTAATGAGAAAGTGGTATGATAGCCTTATATGCCAGGATAGGATTTTCCATCTTGGGACATCAGTAATTCGGGCGGAGAAAATTGTCAACGGATGTGATTTATGCAGGTAAGTTTGTTTGCATATCTAATAAGAAATAATACCTTAGCAGTAGGTGATGGGACTATCATATTTATGACATGTGTCACTTTGATACGTTGATGAAGGTTAGACATCCAGGTAAGAAGATACGCCAAAAATAGTTACTCAAGCAACTGGATAAGATTTCGAAACAGACTTTCAGATAGCATCCGCTATCTTTCAGACAGCATCCTCAGTCAGTGACAAAAGATAGCGGATGCTGTCTGAAACGTCTGACTGTTTCGGAATCTTATCCAGTTGCTTGAGTAACTATTTTTGGCGTATGTGTCACTTTGGTTGAGATTACATAATCAAACACAAATCATGGAACCTGTGGCATACGTCGGCATGGTGTTCTTTAAAACGTCTTTCTTTTAAGTTGTTTAACCTTTCTAAGGCACTGTTGCATTCTTGGTATTTACTACGTTAGAAAAGAAAATATATCACTTCTTTATTAGAATTTTCATTCCTATGGCTCTTTGATGAATTGTTTTCTAGTATTTCTATGACTAAAATAATAACACTTCACCCCCCCCCCCCCCCCCATACACTATTTGATTCTCATTGGGCTATTCCACTGTAACAGACTTTTGAAATGGAATAGACAATGAGAATCGAAATACAGTAGACGGTCATTAAGTGGCCATCGCTTCTAGTGAATGATGAATCCAGAGGAGCTTTAAATGCAAGTCACATTAGTAAAGACTCACTATGCCTTCCCTAAAGTGTAAAAAAAAAAAACGTTTTATCCCTGTAAACCTAATAGCTATCAAAGGTCCCACTTAATAACGGTGTGCGAACTCTCTTTAAAGTGGCGAGGCACAGCCCTCTCTACAGACGCAATTCACCTCTTACGGGCACCCTTTATAGTTAAGTGCATGTTTCAGCTTAAGGTCAGTCCTCGTTGATAGTGAGCGCATTAGTACCCAGTGTGAAACTTTTAATCCTACAATCTCCAGACTGCCACAAGATCCTCAGTTGTTCTGCCCCTCGCTTTGTTAAGGTCGACCACCGGTCATTGTCGTCTTAGATTCTAAATTTTGAGATGTTGTTGTGTTGTATTGAATAGACATAATTTACATTGTAAAAGCCTCGAAGTACGTACATAGTCAGTAAAATATAGTAGCGATTGCTAGATAATGGTTTGCGTTGAAAGAATTCGTCTCTGATCTGCTTATCATGCAATAGGTTATCACTGAATGGCAACGGTTACAGTATAGATATTGATCTTGTGTAAGTTGTAACCTTTGACTCTCGTACTCTGCACAACGCATGTTGTGTTGAGGCTCTTATTGAACTGCAGATACACTTTTTAAGATATCATTATTTTATCCGTTCAATTGCTGTATTATGTATAATGAATGTTTAACGCTGAATCACATTTGTATAGACCACAAAACATCCGTGCCAGTCCTATGCTTTGTTTCTAGGAGTACAAAAAATTACGTATTGATCCACAAATTTCTTGACGTGCTTACGAACTGCTTATTAGTTAAACCACGCACTGCTACATTCACAAGATGAATTTTGAAGCGACCCTTTTTTGACATTCCCCACTCAAAAACTTCCACGTCAACTATGATGACGTCAATCATTAGTCTCATGACTCTCATACGTTTGTCACGACCCATTCCGCCCACTATAACGTTAACCCAAGGAGAGTCCTATACTAATGAATCTGTTAGCTTTCCTAATAACACCCTTTCTATCTTGATCTCTTCATCTCGGTTATCTTTGCTTTAACATTCAGCAAGTGATAAAACTGATTAAGTCACTTGGGACCTTCTCCTGGTATTTTGATTACGATTTTAGCGCTAATTATATGCATTCGCGTAATGGGTGGATGGTATTTCACTGATTGCATTGCGTTTAGATACGCTAGAGTTTTGGTGATTCATCATAATCACTACTGATTAACCGTTGAAAATATTTTTATAAGAAAATTTTATACGGACAGAGTCATATAGATCTGATCCAAGTTCAAATCCAATTAAGTTAGACTTCAAATACAACTTAAGTTGACAATCACAACATATAAAACTATAATGTAGTGATTATGATGAATCAATTGATGTTGCATTAACAGTGTCTAGTCGATGTAATTTGACAGTCGAGATATTATTCAATTTCAAACTGATAAACAAGCGAGTTGAGAGAAGAGGATCTACCCAATTTCAAATGGGGGTGTTTTACACCGTTTGGCTTATTTGACTATTCGCCAATTGCACATGCTTTGAAGTTCTGCATGTCGAATCTTATTTGAAATTCAAATCTTATTGAAACATATGAAATGCTGTTTTGTGAAGTAATTTTCCTCTTAATAAGAAGTGGTATATGTTTTCTGTAAAAACAATCATTCTGCGACCACCCCCTTGTGAAATATCCAGGGTCCCTTCCTAGCTGCAGTGAGTATCGTCTGATATTGACCGAGCGTCCTTGTCTTTGGTTCACGCGCTAGAGTAGCCGCCGCTTCCCGCCAAAATGGACCACATACAAGACCGTATCCGTAAGCTTTCTCTGGAGATGCTGAAGAAATCTGGCATGTAAGACTCTGTGTGTGTGTGTGTCCGTCTTCTTCTCCGTCTTCGTGCATTGGTGAGCGTCTTGTTCATTCTGTATGTAACGTTATACGTCGTTAGCATTGGTCTTGCTTTAGTCTTGATGCGCTTGCAATGCTCTCGGGTGTAATGCTACAATTTGTTTATCTTTCTGCTTCAGTCTGCTTTTGGAAATTTTGCACACACATTGATTTGATTTTTTGCTTAGGCTACATTGTCTTTTATGTTTTTCGACAGGCTGTTCTTATTCTTTGAGATTCTTAACTTTCCTTTCTTTGTGCTAGGGCAGGTCTTATTTCGTTGGAAAGATACCAAAATGCACTACTTGTTTGCCAATTGAATACTTGAGTTAAGAATAGTGATGTCAAAGAGTCAACAGTGATGTCAAAAATGCATATGTGATGCACATAATGCGTAGGCACAAGGTCAAGACACATGTACAGTTAAATATTTTCAAGTGACCGCGTCTGCATAAAGACCACCTTGTCATTCTGTGGCCACTTATTCAATAGTCCCTTAGGTTATTTTCCCCAATGACCCAAGCAGTAAGAATCTATACTGCCCACCTGTCTACTGTGATCATTTCTTTAAGTCCACTGAGTAGTCTCCATATATAGACATGTTTGACTGTAACGAAGGTGTTGTTCTGACAGTTCTAAGCGCTATTTGGCACCTAAGTACTGCTTTTATTACGTCTGCTTCGAGGGAGATAGTGTAAAATGAAGGGTTAATGTGTGTGGGAGGTTTCGAGTAATAATAGGAGGTTAAAAGCGGTCATTTTTTAATGAAAAGAAGACGTATTCTAATACGCTTGATAACCAACAAGAGATTATAAAAGAGCAAGATACCTAGAACCCACTGTAAGAATTTTTTTTTCATTAATGTCATACGTAGAAAAACAAAAACGCTACGGAACGTTGTAGAAAATCCTAAAGACGTGTTAAGGGCCAGCAGTGTTGGGGGTCAATAAAACGTACAGCTCTTGCCACTGACCCTGAGATACGTTTTAAATCCTCTGTGCTCCCGTAGAATCAATAGTAGTCAATTGTAGTTTCGGGCTTTCATGGTTCTACAAGGTAGCGTGCGTAATGAAGTGGTTAGCGGCCCTGCCTCTGGAACTAGAAGCCGTGAGTTCGAATCCCGATCGTTGTCGCTCACCCGACATGCGCGCTACTGGAAGGGATATAGCAGTCCTTAGAATGCGACTTTAAGCAATGGTTCACTGCTCATTGTGCTTGTCGAAAGGAGTTAGGGGAATTCCCCCGGTGCAATGAAACTGTAAATACCGTTCAAAGAGCCTGTCTTCCCTGTCATGACCAGTAGAAGAATAGCTCTTCAATGAGCTAAACCGGATCGATATCACTTCCACTTTCAGTTAAAAATATCAATGAATTTTGACCCACAAGGGAAAGACAAGTAAACTTAAATCATCAAATGTCTAAATTTAAACAAGACTGCGGCATTGACATTACCCGATCGTGTACGACTTTTGAAGAGTTTATCAACGTGCTCACAACATCATATTAGATGCCAAACGTCATCCTACAATCCAAATCAATCTTCCTCTCTCTTCTAATGAATAGACAAACGTAGCTGATGACTAGAAAGCTTCAGGGACTTGTTTTGAATCGTTCGTGAGTGCTTTACATCATGAGGTAGCTGTCGTTCGTCGATGTAAACGGATTCGCCGGGCGCATAAAGGTTTCTATATTCTGATCTTTTGAAAGTATATTCTCATCGCATAGCAAGAAACTACTGGGGAGTTGATTGAATTACCAAGGATGTCCCTAGGCCTGTAGCTCAAGTGGTAGCACCCTCACAGTTGAGCTCCTGGTTTCCATCAGTTGGTAACCGGGGGACCCCAGTTCGAATCCGGAGAAGGGCATCCTGGTTGGAACTACTTCCGTCTTAGGGATGGACATAAAATGGGGGTCCCGTGATCGAGGAGGTTCCTCGTGCACGTTAAAAGGCACTACAACAGCTTCATTACTCAAATGGGTACTTATATTAGGTAGCTTTCTTGTTACTTGTCTCAAAAATCTGATGCACAAGTAGTAGCCACATTATTGTAAACAACAAGAAGACACCGATGTTCTGACTAATTTGATTTGTAAGTTAAAAAAGAATTAAACTAGAATGGCAACATTTTCGGGAAAATGCAGGATATTCCCCTCCCATTACCATGAAGTCTCTGCATAAATTATGCAAAGGAGGTCGGCATTAGCATAATTTATATACAGGTGTGTTCACCTCTCCTAAAGGTACCTACATCTGAAATATGACAATCGTAGCCTTGACGGTGAGGGATATGCATAAATTATGCAAACGAGGCCCTCATTAGCATAATTTATGGCCAGGTTTTATGACCCTTCCTAATGGTACCTACATCTCAAATATGACATCCGTAGCTTTCATGGTAAGGGAAATACAAGTTTATGCCTTAATTATGCAAATGAGGTCCACATTAGCATAATTTATGGCCAGGTGTAGTCGCCTTTCCTAAAGGTACCTACAACTCAAATATGACATCCATAGCTTTTACGGTAAGGAAAATTCAAGTTTATGGATAATTATGCAAATGAGGTCCTCATTAGCATAATTTATGGCCAGGTTTCCTGACCTTTCCTAAAGGTACCTACATCTCATATATGACATCCGTAGCTTTTACAGTTAGGAATATACAAGTTTATGCATTAATTATGCAAATGAGGTCCGCATTAGCATAATTTTTGGCCAGGTGTGTTCACCTTTCCTAAAGGTACCTACATGTCAAATATGACATCTGCAGCTTTTACGGTAAGGGAAATACAAGTTTATGCATAAATTATGCAAATTAGGTCCTCATTAGCATAATTTATGTCCAGGTGCATTCACCTTTCCTAAAGGTACCTACATCTTAAAGATGACATCCGCAGCTTTTACGGTAAGGGAAATATAAGTTTATGCATAAATTATGCAAATGAGGTCCACATTAGCATAAGTCATGGCCAGGTGTGTTCACCTTTCCTGAAGGTACCTACATGTCAAATATGACATCTGCAGCTTTTACGGTAAGGGAAATACAAGTTTATGCATAAATTATGCAAATTAGGTCCTCATTACCATAATTTATGTCCAGGTGCATTCACCTTTCCTAAAGGTACCTACATTTCAAAGATGACATCCACAGCTTTTATGGTAAGGGAAATACAAGTTTATGCATAGATTATGCAAATAAGGTACTCATTAGCATAATTTATTGTCAGGTGTATTCACCTTTCCTACAGGTACCTACATCTCAAATATAACATCCGTACATTGTAACATAAGGTACATATAACTTTCTGCAATACCATTAGTAGAGCTACCACCGCGCATCTACTTGGTTTTTGGCAGAAGAAGAAGAAGAAAGAAGAAGAAGAAGAAGAAGAACAGGCAAGCAAAAACAATATATCCCCCTTCCCACTGGAAGGGGAATATAATCACCATTTAACTTCGTAATGAACATGGAACACTAGAAGACTGTGATGATGAACTCTAGCGGGCTGCAAATACTAGCATTCCCACTGGAAGATTAAAATTAAAACTGACAATGACAAAGACGGGTACAGTAATTAATAATGATACAACATTGGGGTTGAGATGGAGGAAAACTGTTAAACAACGTCGTATTCATAATCATAAATAACACTTTGAATGGTTTATACGTAGGGCAGTTCATTCCATTGTAAGTTTAGGATAAAAGCAAAATATTTCTATTAGTTTCTTGAGGCAGGATAGGTGAACCCTGAGCTGAGTAGCAGGTTAATACGGAATTGTTTATGTAAATAGTTCAAATCAAGGCTTGATCCTACTAGGTTCCGGCGACTGCTAAGAAGGTTTCCTCTTTGCTGGTTGTAGGTAGGGCAGTATAAGGCCACAGCAAGATGGCTACAGTTTCAAAGTAGGCACCATAAACATTGTAAAAATGGAATTAAAGCAACAAAACAGCCAACTAGTGTTTATTCCTGTATTCAAGAAGTGCACAAGGTGACATTAGTGTGGTAGATTGGTATCACTTCACTTATACCAAGCCAGCAACTACACTCATGGCTTCCATATTGGTGTTGCTTTTACAACTATAGAACTAGTTTCACTTCTAAATGTACAATCAAGGCTACCACACGACATATTTTCCCAGTTTTGCAATTTTCTCGTCATGCACATTGACCATCTCCGCGGAGGGGAAAATTTTTTTTTTTTTTTTAAATCAAACGAAAATTAATGAGCGCGCTGATGTCACCACTCATCCATTAAACTTACTTGCTGTAGCCTAATGAGAAATTCTCAGCTAGTCTATGTGAGTATGGCAATGGGCCAATCGTCTTTAATTGTACCACCTGCACCAAGGGTAATCAAACACCGCACCTGGGAACTTGAGGCGTGCGTCATCAGTGTGCGTCTGCTACCTTCACCGTGTCTGAGACATAACTCCAAGTCTAACTATAGGATCTTGAAAGACGATAAGACTTTGTAAGTGGGCCTATAAAGAACTTCAAATATTGGATCCATACAGTGTGACGTTGTTACTAACCTGATGCGACAGGGATGTAATTTGGCAATGATTACCAGTGCGACCCTTCAAACAACCGTGGTGCACGAAGACCGTTATTTGATTTTTACCGTTTTGTCGCCACGTAACAAGACACGACGGTCACATGAAAAGAAATGAAACAGCACCTCTTCTCGCTAAGTTATAGTCAGAAGAAACGTCATACCAAGACATGTACACAACTCGACTTACGGAGAGAGCGGAATAAGTGGGCTCAATAGGAGAGGTAGGGGTTACGAAGGCTACTCGAGAATATTCCTTACCCCATTACCGTATCACGAAGACCTATCGCTTCGTGGGTTTAACACCCACACCCGGTCCCCCGAAAGTGCGAAATGGAACGAAATGGAACGAAATGGAACGAAATGGAACGAAATGGAACGAAATGGAACGAAATGGAACGAAATGGAACGAAATGGAACGAAATGGAACGAACTAAAACATATGTAACATTATGAAATGAAATACCAGTAAATATCGAAATATAAGGAACGTTGTAACATTCACAGTAGACGGGAATAGGAAGCAAATACATAATATAACGTGTTTTATTTCTTGAATCTGTTTGATAATAGTAAATACAACGTTTTTGCCAAGTTTGTGTGGCTAGATTCTTCCCTGAAAATGGGAGCGCCGCGTACGTGCAAAGAGCTTGGCCGCTCTTCCTTGATTTTACCAACTACCTGCAAATGAACTGCTGCAAATAACAGGGAAAACAAGCAAATTTGAACGAAATTGAGTATCGAAGTAAAGGCTAGATTATACAGAAGTTGGTGGTAACATTGCATCTCATAATTATAATTCACCAAGAGGGCATGAGGCAAGCGTAACTTCATTATTTATACATCGTGTTTGCGTGTTGTGAACTGTGAAGCCATGTCCTGCTCGTTCACACCCTCCCTTTGTTTTGTCGTGAACAAGGAAGCAGGAATGTATCCAGCGGTAGTTCTCAGGCCACGCCCGTGATTGAATGGAGTGTGAATTATCACATTGGTGACACAGCTCAGAGCTGCATTTGCATATCATTAACGTAGGGGTCCATTCTCCGACAGCCGATCAGCCGAACAATTGGTTGTACAAAAATCGTTGTTGCGGAGATATGCATATGCTACGTACTAGTTATGGACTAATACCGTATATAAATAAAACTTGGAAGTCGGAGTTTGATTCAACCTGTCGGTAGCACGCCCACGTGCACAGTTCTGATGCGCTGGCAACATTGGCGGTTCATTTGCATGCGGGGCTCCATTTACAACACACAAACACGCTGTATAAATAATAAAATTACGTTTGCCTCATGCCCTCTTGGTGAATTATGAGATGCAATGTTACCACGAACCTCTGTATAATCTAGTCCTTACTTCGATACTCAGTTCCGTTTGCTTGTTTTCCCTGCTATTTTCAGCAGTTCATTTGCAGATAGTTGATAAACACAAAGGAAGAGCGGTGGATCTCTTTGCACGCGGCGCTCCCATTTTCAGGGAAGAATCTAGCCACACAAACTTGGCAAAAACGTTGTATTTACTATTATCAAACAGATTCAAGAAATAAAACACGTTATATTATGTATTTGCTTCCTGTTCCCGTCTACTGTGAATGTTACAACGTTCTTTATATTTCGATATCTACTGGTATTTCATTTCATAATGTTACATAAGTTTTAGTTCGTTCCATTTCGTTCCATTTCGTTCCATTTCGTTCCATTTCGTTCCATTTCGTTCCATTTCGTTCCATTTCGTTCCATTTCGTTCCATTTCGTTCCATTTCGTTCCATTTCGTTCCATTTCGTTCCATTTCGTTCCATTTCGTTCCATTTCGTACTTTCGGGGGACCCTTAACACCTAACCACCATCTCGCTCGTAGTCACATCTCGCTGAATTTAGCTCCAAAAGACCATGAGATTTCCCAGATAAGCAATGGACTTGAAATTACCTCGAAATTGCCTGAAAAGATCACACAAACCGCAATTAGGCCACGCTAACTTGGTTCTACGGATGATATCCGCGCGCGCGCACAGCGCTCGTGAGTGCGACTCGCATACAACATGTATGCGACCAGTTTTTTGAGAATGCGACTATATTTAAAATCACGGTCGCACGGTGCGACTATCAAAAATTAAGACCTGCACCTAAATAATAGGTGCAGAACTAAGCGGTAAGCTGAAAAATAAACATTAGGTATTCAAACGCTACCACGGAAATCGCCGGTGAATTTTCCATCTTGTTCCCACACCCGCGGTACAAAAAATGTCCGTTCCAAGTAGGTATTTGTACCGTCACACACCATGCCTGTCACGTTCTATGCTTTCCCAGGCACAGAACGTGACACAGCCCGACCGTCACAGACTGTGCCCGGAAGTGCTGTCAATCAATGTGACTGACGGGGCAGTGATGCCCGCGTTTCCATATAAGGCAGCGTGTTTTTGTTTACCGCAGTCCCCCCATCCCCCCGTCATCTTTGTTTTTTGGGGCGCTGAGGTAAGGAGGAACAGCGTAATTCTCGCTCTGTAAAATAATTGAATAACTTAGACCTAGAATTGAAGTGGCACAAAGAGACAGTGTCTATAACAGATGCTAAAAAAAAAAAAAAATTGTAAGACTAAATATATTCTATCCAGGGAAACCAGATCTAGACTAGGATCGGGCCACTTGCCGATTACTTCGACGTCCCGAGGCAGTCAGCTCGCCCGATCTAAATCAATGCTACGGGAAGTGCCTGGGCACAGTTTGTGACAGTGCCCGAGTGTCACAAACCCTGCCTGGGGCAAAAGCACTGTTTGTGACACTCCGGCACTGTCACGAACCGTGCCTCAGGACACAGTCGTGAATGGCACGGTTCGGGACGGATTTCTGTTGTAGAAATTCGTGATGAGACGTCCGTCTGTTTGTGCCACATCAACTCTAAGTCCAAATCATCCAAGACAAGCGCGAAATGTATTTCAATGAGCGAGAATTACGCTGATTCTTTCTCATCCCAGCGCCCCGAAAAAAACAAAGATGGCGGGCTGCAGGGAAAAAAAACGCGTTGGGCAGACTCCTCCCCCTCAAAACACTAAGCTCCGCCCAAAAGCACAGTATGGGATAAGACCCCCTGTGTGTCACGAACTGTGCTCGGTTGGGCACCATTCGTGACGGTGTCCGAGTGTCACAAACCGTGTTTTTGTTCCAGGCACGGTTTGTGACACGCGGGCACTGTCACAAACCGTGCCTAGGCACCAAACGTGACAAAGCACCAAACGTGACGCAACTGTATTCCAACGACGCTACCGCGAAAATAGGCTAACTACCGCATGGCGATCGGTAAATTTTCTACCATCTTCCTACACCCGCGATACAAAAACTATTCGTTTCTACAGGCAAAGTCACCCATGAAAATAAAGAATATTACTTTCTCTTTCTCGTGGTGTGTTTGTTTATCTTGTTTTCTGCAAACGCCAGAAATTTGCCGATGAAAACGGCGCGGCGTAGCGCGCGCGGCCGTGATTCAAAACATGGCCAATTTCACTTCCGCCTGCGTCTTAGACCGCAGCAGAATGAGCCGATTACGAGCTTTAAATTGGTACCTGGAACAAAAGGAAAATTTATTTTTTGAGCATTAAAATTCGATTGTAACGAACTCTTTAATGATAAAAATTACCACCTTAATTTTTCTTCTTCTTGTTCTTGGTGTCAAAATCACGGCATGAAACAGGGCTACGTTTTGATGTAATCGACATGTTTATATCATGCACACCGGCGAGGCGGCAAACTCCTTTTGGATGATCGCGCCGCGCGGTCCTGACGCGCGAAATTTGGACTAGATATTTGACTGGGCTGGCACAAACAGATCATTTTTGATACTATTGAGCAAGAATTTCAACGTTAGAATATTAAAGTTTTTTGATTGTTTGTAGACAGAGGGTGGGGGTGAAAACAAATGCCAGTAAAAATGTTTTTAGGGTTGAACTTAATGCCAGCAGTGAAGTTTAAAATCATGGAATGGGACTTAATTTGTTTTGGTCATGAAACCAATAGCCAAGTAATAGAGTTATCTATTTATTTATCATTCAAGGTTATGTGAATCATTGCTTGCCTTGTTCCAAGTAAAAAATACCATTGTGTGTTTTTCAACTGGTTGAACTTGAGGCACCGTGTCCCCCGGATAGGGGCCAGCTGGGGAACCTATGCCCAATTTTTTCGAAAATCCCAATACACCGGTATCATTCTTGCCCAAGAACTAACTAAATTATATACCACACTTTGCTAGTTGTTCTGCACCATGTAGGCTATATTTTTTTATGATCTATTCAAATACATTATTCCAGGTTGTTAACATTGATTAATAGGAGTATTACTTGGTATGGCCAAGACTTTTCTTCTTCTTCCAACTTTTTGTAGTGGTGCTCCTAGATTTTTGCTGGTGCTCCTAACTTTTTGGGGTTAGGAGCACAGTGCTCCTAGGCCTAAAAGTTAGTCTGGAGCCCTGGCGCATCAATTTTCGTCTGTTTTCAGAACAAAATGTTTGCTAGCATACAAAATCGTAGCCGCCTACGCCACACAGGTGTGCTAGTACTACACCTATGATGCAGTAGAGGGGTAGTCCACTGGTAGTGGTGTGTGCATAGATACTATATTCATTCGCGGCCGAATATAAATGCTGAGTGCTAATCAGAGATGCAGTGTGTACTTTTAAAGTATCAGGATCCAACCTGCGACCCAGCCCCCCCCCCCCCCCCGAGAGTGAACACTCTACCGACCGTGCCATTATACCGTTTTTTTTTTTCTCTTTCTTATACATACAGAAGAATTCATTTCAAGACTCTTGCTGACAGTTGATAATACATTTAAGTACACAAAAATCCCGGACGACACTGCCCTACAGAACCTTTAATGCCCAGTCATGTCTTTAGTATTCTTGGCGTTCCTCCAAGCAAATTTGATTCACCATGAGGATTTGAAACGTACTTGCTCCGTCTCCCACCTGGATTTTCTGAGAGCTTTGTGTGGCCATCCTGATGGAAGTTATCACAGACCGCAGCCCAACTGAGGCACTCAAAACAACGTCCAAGGCCAGGGCGAAGGGGATGTACTCGCTAACCAATGATCCGCGACCTTGTAGATGTAGTAGAGGTTGAACTCCGTATATCTTATCACAAAGTTAACTTGCCAGATATAATTTTAGGGGACCCTCGAGGGGTTGTTTGTTTCACGTAAAACTAGACCGCGTGTCGTTAATGTTAAAGTAGAACTTTTAACTAGATTTGAAGTAGTGCATTCACTGCACATCCACCTTCGTACCATCAATAGCACCCCTGGACCACCCACTACACCTAGCAGACGACCCGGATCACCCCTAGACCACATTTTAGCCGTTTGGCGCCATAAGAATCAGACGTTTGACGTTAGTGCGAGTTTATATCACCTGGGTGAACTAAAAAAAGAAGTCTATCCCATTCGTGGTCTTCATTAAAGCAAAGAAGTTACAGAAAGCTACATTTTAGCAGCCCTGGAATTGTTTATATACAGTTTATACAGTAGCCGTCCTTCACTGTCCTTGGTGCTGAAGACACGGTCCATCAAACTTAAAAGGTGTTCGCCACGCTAGTAGATCCAACTTAGCGCGTCATGATCCTTTGTGAAATGAGGGACTTTCTAAGTTTCGTCGCGCCGAATGGTTAAATACGGTACGAATGTGCTGCATACGGACCACAAGCTAAATGAATTATGTGTGAGTAGTTTGCTTTCTGATTGCGAATTTATCAAACAGAGAAACGTGTCTTATATAAATAAGATGTACGAAGCGCCACCCAATGTCGTGTGATTTGTTCAAACCGCCACCTTCCTTTAAAATGCGCGAACAGAGCCAAAGGCTTAACCCATGGGAAGGACTAGTAGCTCTTCTACAAAGAACAGTATGTATCGCCTGTGACATGTTCTCGGCCTGTTTAACACAGTGCGAGCATTCATGTACACTAAGGCTCTACGTTGACGAATTGTGCTAGGGGACTTATTGTCGTTCACATGCCAGTCTTTCTCCTTCTTGTGCGCTCTACTTCAAAGACATAGACTCCGCAAATGTTTCCCATAAGTGATCAAAATTGTCTGCAAATAAAACACCGGAACAAAAGTGGGGACAACTCATTCGTTATCGTGCGATTTATCAAAAGGGAAAGAAATACACAGCTTCGACTTACGTATAAATTACAACATGCGTGATATCCACGCAGCACTTGGTGTTACGAGTTTTAGATGTTTATTCTCTTCTATCCCTGGACACAAACCTGACTAGGGATCATATATAGCTTAGTGATTCTTCATTCCTCATTAGAACGGATCTTTAATGATACAAAAAGTGGATTACATTGGATAGTGCCGTATATGTAGTGGCACTACGTTAGTGAATGCGCTTTGACCCGGTACGGTAGCTTGGAGGTTAGGGGTGATTGACGTCCTTATTTCCCTCCACTTTTAATGATAAGGTCCTTCCTGTAGTTCACTCTGTGACGTATTTCCTGTCATCCCCTGCCCCTGCGCCTGATTAGTACCAGGTGCAGAGGAAGATAGTAGTTGCCAGAGAGAAGCAATTGCAAGGATGAAAATAGCGCCTCATTACATACCCTGTGATACGGCTAAAGGGCGGCCTTTAAACTTGTTTGTTTGATGATTTTCTACATGATTTGCAAGGGTTAAAGCCAAGACCAGATGACTCAAATCACTACCGTGGAAAGGCCATGAGATTAGCTACATGGCAATTACGAAAGGCGGAAATTTGCTGCTGTGTATCTAAAGAGAATTTTGATGATCTGTATGAAAGCTCTAGATGAAAAGGTTTAGGGTTTGCATCCACCTGCGTCATAAGCGTCTTTAACATTCAAGAAATCAGGCAGAAATGTATCAAATTAAGGTTGACATTGAAGACTCTTTGCTTTATCATTGTAGGAAATTATAGTCCCTGCAATATTAAACAAATCTTGAATTAGTACAGGCCCAAAATAAATCAAAATAAATTCCAAAGATCAGAGAAAATGGTTCATTCCGACCGTTCCTCCTAGGGAAAATTAGACATGATGTAAAATCTCCTTCTTACAAAAGAAAAATATGACACACTCATGAAATTTTGACAAAATTTCCAAAACGACAATTTAGAATCACTGGATTTTCGACCAGTCCTCTTATCTTCTTCAGGACAGCTGAGGGCCCAATTTCTGATAACACGTGACCCTCTGAAAGTGTGACGTAAGGAACAGGTCAAAGGTGATAGAAAGTCAGTATCGGCCCCCGTCCCGGTTAATGAAATCATATGAGGTTATCCCACAAATATATTTTACAGCTTTTAAATCTCATCTTGAATTAACTTCTTGATAAGTCGTTAACCTTCAAGCTGAATCAATGGTATCCTGGAAAACCTGTATAAATACATTTATAAATTTGTGTTTGGAAATCTACATTGCCTTCTCTGCAAGCCATTTTCTTCTATCCCTTTGCAAAGTTCGCTAGGGTTTGTTTTACTTAAGCCCGAAGCCAGCCGCTTAGCAGTTCCGCCTGGTCCCTTGCAATTGTGACCAAAGCATAAGATAAACCGACTGTTTTGCCCGTGGAGGACTTATGGATTACCCAAAAGTTTCCTTTTAAATGCTGATGAGTGATGACGATTATACTTATAAATGACCCTAAACTCTGGTTTCAAACGTAGGCCCTGTGAAAATTCTGAGTTAAGATATCTTAATGTTTAGAAAATTTACAATTACGTTTTATACTTAATGCTTCCATTTCCAAGATTAAGAACGAAAATAAGCCATAGATAGCCGTAGCAAAAGATACTGTCTGGCGACACACACTATACATTCAATCCCCTTATTGCAAACTTTCTAGTCTTAAAGTCCCTGGTGATTATCTGAAATGTGGATGGTTCCAGTATGGTTTTCTTTCTTTTCTCAATTATTTTGGTTGGTTATGATTGGAGAATCTTTCACTCTGTCGTAACTCGGTGTTCTAAGTACAGGTTCGTGCTACCAAGGGAAATCTTCGACTCTCCACCGAAGTCGAAGCTATAGTTTGTAAGTAATTTAGAAAGTAAAACAAATTAACTTCAAGAATACATGTACACATATTGTGCACTGCCTACAAAAATGTAATCCACTGTATTCATTTTCTTACCCTTAAGTGATGTTCAGCAACACTTATAGCGGCCGACTCGATTAAACTTGGGCCCGTGGCGTGTCATTTAGTCCTTCCGCCTGGCCACAGAAAAGAAAGGTAGATAAGCAGTTTTCTCTCCCTATGGTGGTATCTTCATTTCCTCAAACTGTGAGGCTTTCCTTTCACACTGCTGTGATAAATCACACTAAGTAAACTTAGGTCTCTAATGACAAAATAGCCGTACTCTCAGCAGAAAATGAGGCATGTATACTATGCCATAAAGACAGTTTGTCAATATTACCCACATTCGCCAAGGACTGGAGGCTAAACACTATCTCTCTGTGTTCCGAACCTAAGCCCTGTCGTAAAATGTGATAATTTTACAGTGTATTTCTATACCTACTAAAGCCTTAAATATTGATTTCAATTTCAAGACAAAGCAATGCATTAATGACAATACATGTTATTCTCATTTCTTTCCCTTCTTGCTGCTCCATGCGTTTTTGATGCTGACGTTTACGTTGTATTCCCCTGTGCTGTGCTGGCTTTCGCTCACGCCTTGAGATAATTTTGCATGGAAACTTCTTGCAAAGTTTAGTAACCCTGTACATGTGTGCTAAGCAGATACCGTCTGTGAAAATCTTACAGTCTCTAACGACACGAAACCGTGGAAGAAAGCTAGACAGCGAAATCCTCAAGTTTGATTCGTAGCAATGCTTACAGCTGTTGTACAATGCCCCACACAACGGGACACATCCTCTAGCCATTTTGAGAAAGGTTGCTCTTACATTAAGTCTTAACGAGCTTAGCCTTGAGCTTGCCCTTTGGTCGTCCCACTGGATTCTATTTAGACAAGATGGATTGCCTACGTTTTCCGTGACAGGGCTGTCGTTTGCTGGATCTGTGGAAATGTACACAGGTGATTTTATAGTAGTCTGTAAAATAACTCCTAAGTTCCTGAAATTTTGGAGTTGTATCTTTGTACGTGACTGATGATTGTTTACCTGTCTGTAGATTACAGTCGTTTGCTGGGGTTGAGAAGATATACACTGATAATGGTTTACCTGTCTCCGAAAGATATGAGGCTTCGAAGCTCCTTGAAATTCTGGAGATGTGTTCTTTCACGTTACATTGATGATGAGTTACCTCACGAAAACCACTAAAAATGAACTTGTCCTTACTAATATTCTCTGTCATTCCTGATAACTAACATACATGTACTTCTTTAATAACACTTTCTGTGGATGTCTACTTCGTCTGAATTCAATTTTCACTTGAATTACCCTGACGAAGAAACATTGATTCTATCATTGGTGGTACTTGCGGACCTCCTTGTAAGCTGCTTCATCTGTTATGGTGCTTCCCAAGCGCTTTAAAATGTATAGCTCTAAGGCCATGAGCTGTATCCAGGGAGCTGGACGTGCGTTTTATTCCCAGACTCATTTATTCAATGGTGGAAGGCGGCTGGCGACATCATGTAGGGGGCATTAACCATCCAGCGGGAGGATGATAGTTTTGAATGGAGTTTAAAACACCATGGTCTTCGACGATAGCTCCTGCCTGAGGGTAGGTAAAGACAGAATGGTCATGGTCCATATATAACCGCATACACATACATTGTGAGAAGCAGTTTGAAGAATTCTTTACGTAGGCTGCTCACGTCCTCAAAAGTTTATCCCATGGAAACAGAGTCACAGCAAGTCCTCTGTAGCTGTGGTTTGACCTTAGATTTTAAAGAGAATCTGAATTTATTGTCAGTGGAGTTCCACACTGGGATATTGACATGCTTGTTTGATGTTCCTAGGTTCAACTGAGAATAGGAGAATATTCCTATGAAATATGAAATGTTGGGGGAAAGTTCGGAAAGACTATGACATCACTTTTGTTGAAAGTCGAAGTTACTCTTTTAGAGCATGAAACTAGCGTGGCATTTTATATATATATATGGAACAGGCATGTGCTGACAGCCATGTTGGTGTCCATATTTACATTTCAATGGATTGTAGCTCAAGCATACTTGTGTTCTACTGGCAACATTTGAATTGAAGTATTCTTCTGGTATTGTCTTCTTTTTTCGACAATGATTATTTTACAGGGTAAGAAGAGCAATGATTCACTCTGTGACGCTAAGACAAGCTAAGCTTGCCTCAGCAAAACCCTCATAATGAGATTAAAATGAGGAAAGGTGCGAGTGGGAGGCCTTGAATATGCAGGGAGAAGGGCGATAATTGCTGTAGTTTCACCGCCCACAGCTCCTCCTGCTACTTTACATTTCTTTGCGGTTCTTTCACACACCCTTGGGCCGTCCCCTGTTGAACACTCCATCCAAACAAAGATGGCGGCCAGTGCCGAACTGATACGCGCCGTTTTGAGTATCAAGACAAGGTCACGGAAAAAGTTAATAGGGCAGTCAAAATAGGTCAGATCAAGCATACAATTGTGACTCTGATACCGTGACAAGTTCACCAATCTCCTACAGTGCTTCAGAGGAATCAGACTTTTGTGAGAAACGAGATTTTTCGAGTCAAACTTGACCTATTTTTCGCTGGTTTCGCCATTGTTTCAACCCCAAATACGCACTTCATGGGGGTTTCGCGGCACCCGTTATAGGGTTACGGGACCACTGTCTTATCCAATATATACAAATATAACTACTTAAAAAGCTGCAAATGTCTTCACATTAATTGAGCAACATTCTCACAAGGGGGCAGCTGTAGATATACGGAGAGTGCTGTAGATATATGAAGGAAAAACCTGTAGATTTGGGGAGAAGACTGGAGAATAAAAGAGACGCATGGAGAAAGCTGGAAACAGATGGAGAAAGCTGGAGAATGATGGACAAAGCTGTAGAATTTGGGAGAATACTGGAGGATGCATGATAGAGAACCATGGAGAAAGCTGAAGAATGAAGGATAAACCTGTAGTTTTGGGGAGAATACTGGAGAATGATAGATGGAACCATGGAGAAGGTAGGAGTGAAGGAAAAACCTGTAGATTTTAGGAAAATCGCACAGCTAGAGAATGATAGAGACTGGAGACAGGCGGAGAGAGCTTTTTCTTCATTCTGCAGCGTTCTCCGTCTGTCTCAAGCTTTCTCATTTTTTTCTCCATGATTCTCCCGAAATCTACAGGTCTTTCCTTCATTCTGCAGCTTTCTCCCTCTGTCTCCAGCTTATTCCTCCATTCTGCAGCACTCTCCGTATATATATAGCTGCCCCCCTCTGAGAATGTTGCTCAATAAATGTGCAGCTTTTCAAGTAGTTATATTTGCATATATCGGATAAGACAGCGATCCCGTAACCGGGTGCCGCGAAACCCCCATTTGGTGCGTTTTTGGGGTTGAAAACTATTGCGAAACCATAGAAAATCCGGTGGAAAATTGGTCAACTTTGACTCGAAAAATCTCATTTCTCACAAATGTCTGATTCCTCCGATGCACTGTAGAAGATTAGTCAACTCGTCACGATAACGGAGACACATTTATATGCTTGATCTGACCTATTTTGACTGCACTATTGATTTTTTCCGTGACCATGTCTTGATACTCAAAACGGCGCGTATCAGAAGCCAAAAAAGTCAAGATGAGTCGATTGAATTATAGGAGATAAGAGTCTGTTCTGTTATAATTTCTTCTGCACTTTCCAGCATTGTTTTTCGTTCATGTAATGATTAAAGGAAAAAGACAGGTGATTGCCAAGCTTTGTCACCATGTTTAGGTTGAATTGTGAAAAACCATGAACTCCTGCATGGTATTGTCCTAAACAAAGGAACAAGAACAATATTGTCCTTTCAGAAACCTCCCTGGTGTGAACAAGGTGATAACACAATGTTTAGATCAAGGAGGTTATATAACCTTGGTCAGATACTCTCAGACAGGGTTATAGTTTATATAGCGAAGATGTTTCCTCTTGTTGTGTCAATGCGGGTTATATTGCTCATTTTCACCTACTTTGCTTTACCGCAAAGATGCAACATAACTACGCATTCTAAAGATACCCACCACGTCAGGGATAGCTATTCTCCAAGCAGAGGTTTCGATCCAGTTGGGTGGTTTTGTCCGGGATTTTTTACGTCCCTTCATAAGGGAGAGGGACTTAAAAAATCTCGGACAAAACTACCCAACTCGATCGAAACCTCTGCTTGGAGAAGAAGGGCTAGCGTACAGAACAAGCCTGTACAACCCAAAAATTTTCAGGTGCAGCGGGACAAGGGCCAAGTAATATGACTGAATATACGACAATCAGGTCAACAAACAGGATTCAGAATAGCCACATTATGTGCTAGTATCGGTGTGTATTAGCCTGGATACCACACCTACGGCGCTGGGAGTGACCCTGCCCGCCCAGAGAGCTTAGCCCGCTCGGCGTATTGGTTTACGGCCTTGGAAACTACGGTGGCTGCGAAACTCTATATGGCAGCTAAGAAGACAATCTGACAGAAACGGGTCAATATAGCAGACTGGGCCCGATAAAACGCACCTAAGCCGACCCGTAGAAACTGGTGACCAGGCTAGCGTGTATTGACAAAGCAAAAACAGAGAGTATAAATTCCAAATCTACCATCATGATCATGTAATATTGTTAATAAGTTTAAAAGTGAAATAAAGGCTCCCAATTGAAATATAGTGGAAATGCCCCAACCAGAATCACATGGAAATGATATAATAGTATTCTATTTCTTCAACCTATACGGCCCAGGGAATGTGGATGCATGAAGCATTTTTGCCAGACAGCTGAATACACATCACATTCAACGTATCCAGAACGTCAAACAATGTCCCTACCGCATATACACTGCATTTTAGACGCGGATGAGGTCGGGTGAGGTAGTATAGATATCTGTAGTATTTTATCCAGTTGCTTGAATAACTATTTTTGGCGTGTAGTGTAGATATTTCAAAACTGAAAGTTGATGAAATGCCAAATATGATATACAATCTCGGCTTTTCTTGCTATCAGTTGTACAAATCACCCGACGAAGAGGCCAAATAAGAATAGCATTTTTTATCCTTAGATTTTTTCTTGCAAACAGCATTTTTTTAACAAGGGGGTTGTTGGAACAATCCTGAAATCTGGATTTGAATGGATACCATTGTATGAGCATACTGCTGTCTGCCTTCTATGCATAATTAAAGATAATTGCCTGTAATGACATCGAGTAGAGGTGCGAAAACAATTAATCCATTGACAGATGACAGGCTGTCAACATGACGGATGGAGATGGATCAATACATGGAAGGAAATTTACCAAAATTTTGAATAAAGCTACTTACAAAAGTCTTCGCAGTGGGCTACAAACTTGAAATTGGGTGCAAACAGTACGCAAGAAGTTGGTTTATGTACATCGAACGACCAGATATTGAGTTTATCACTGCATACCTGGTTATCGGTAGATAAAGTCATAGATACCCCCCTAAAATAATATCAATATCTATGTTTTTTCAAATCTGATAAAGTATTCATTGTTTTGGTTCTACATTTATGGAATGTACAACACTCGCCGCATCCTCTGAAAGTTTTATGACACAGTTCTCACCAGAAGGGCTTGGTGTAGGCCAATGTTTATTGAGACAAGTTGATCCTATATTATTATCAATTATGGAAAATTAATGCAAATTTAGCTAGGAAGTTGTAACTATTTGAAATCAGTGATACCTGGCCCATATTCCTGCCAAATTTGAAGGGGATTGGCCACTCCAAACTTGAGATACGCGCGATTTTCCAGGTAGCCTTGAGTCACCTTGTTTTTTACCATTAGCTCGTCTTAGCGTCACAGAGCACTGAAAGTCAAACAGGGACACCAATATGGTGGCAGACACATCCATGAAGTCACTGGGAAACGCTGTATAGTATGTCTTCATGTTCATCAAACAAAAAAGTCATTATTATTATGTTTTGTTTTGTGACACAGGTTTGGAGACCAATATATTTCTGAAAACAGAAAGGATTTACCTTTGGCATCACAGTGAAACTTAAACTGCTGTTGCTAACGTGCTATTCCATCACAAGTTACTTTGATCTCAGTATATCAACTGCTTGTGTCAACCGTACAGCATCCACAGACTGTTATGGACATTATCATATCTCGACATGTATCAAATAAGCGTATTTCTGTGGACTCTTTGAACTACAACAGTATAAATGATTTCGTTTGGCGCTTCCATGGCTGGTCATGACAACACGTAGACAACTAAAGCAAAATCAGCCTGCGGGAATTTACATATTGCGTGGAATTTCCTCCTCCAGGCCTAGACATCACGAGATCTTGAGGACTGACATGAAGTCTCCTAGGGTATCTAAATACATATTGCCTGGCACTGCTAGGTGGGCCCCTGTCACCTCAAGATCTCCCAGTTGGGTCAGAGAAGATATCGTAGGTTTCAAAGGCCGTCTTGCCAGGGATTTTTTCTCCCTTGCAATTTGCATGTCATGTTTCCCCTAGCAAAGCATCTGTCACAGGTGAAAAAGCAGAACTTTTCTATATGCTCTATGGTCGTGGGAATATTTTTTTACGTGTTATATTAGTCCATTTTAGGCAGCAAAGCGAAAAATTACGTAAAACGTAACGTGTCCTATTTACGTGCGAGAGCAGTTAACGTCCAGTTTGGGTCATGTCCACATGTCGCGGTGTATCATGTCAAAGCCTGGTGTCATGAGCAACAAAGAACGTCATAAGTATGATCCTTAGCCATCTCTCTCTTTTATACAAAACATTGAAAAAGGTTTACGTCCACCGATATAACAGAATAAACTCCTGAACCAGTAACAACAAGTTGCAAGGAATCGTCGTGCATGACGTACTTCATATGTAATTCGACACCGCGTACTTCATCATGTGTTTCTAACTTACACGATAGCTAGTATCTTTAAAAAGTAGCTGACATTAAACCTTTCTTTGATACTCAGGCTATCTATGGTGATTCGAGGTTCGAAACTCTTACCAGTTTTAGCAAGATTTGATACAACCTAACCCCCGGACGGGTAGTTAATTTTTGCACGGCAAAACATAATAGCCATGCGTTTATCACGTGAACGCCACGTGCAGCGCATGTCGTTGAAATTCACAGATCAATCAATGTTTTTTTCCATCGCGTCAAGCAAGCGGCGGGTCAAACATAATGACTTTACTATCATTTGTCTGTAGACCACTTTGGATAGTTACTGTGCATTTTTTTCTGGTCTATGTTCTTCAAGCACAGCGCCAGAAGGGAAAAGACTGAGGTGGAAGATGATGGGTTACGCTAGCAGAATTTTACATCATATACATCAGTATAAATACATGCTCGCACGGCGTTAAACAGGCGGAGAAAAACTTACAGACCATGCATTTTCTTTTTAGAATAGTTGATATTTCTGCCCATGGGTTTAACATTTGGCTCTGTCCGCGCGGTTTTAAGATAAATACGTTTTGAATAAATTGGACGTTAACTGGTCACGTTACGTTACATGCTAACGTTTAAGTAGTTCTGCTACTTTCATCAGGGCTCATTGTCGTTCTTTACATGTGGAAGGAACTATAATGTCCATTTGTTTTATTCACCAACTTGATGAAACTATTCACAGATACTGTACGTGTTTAGTTATCTATCTACCCCAAGAAATATATTTTTTGTGCAAATAATGGTATCAGAAGAAAAATACGTTTGGAATCTGTCAAAATGTTTGGGCGTGAAGTACTTGCAATACTTGGGAATTTTTGCCCTGGACAGAAAATAAAATCTTATTGGGAGTAAATATAATAAAGTAGCCTCTGAAAGTTCATCAATGTTTATAACAAAACCTACCAGTCGTTTCAAATTGCCGTAGAGGGTAGCACGCTTTTTGGTGTAGTTATGGCAGTATAAGAAGAAAGTGACAGATGCTTGAAACGTTTCTTGTACTTTCCCAGGTATAATGCTCCGGAGGATGGTTCCGATTCAGACCAGTACAGAAAGTTGTCCTTGGGTGAGTATGCATACACAACACGAACGTTAACACTCACAGCTAATACGATATTCCTCTGTCGTTGCACAAGTACATTACGGCAATGTGCACTAACTACCCACTAATGGTCTGTGTGGCTAACAGAGTTATCCAATCTTCGAAATTCCGTTTGTGGATATGGTGGGCTGTTCTTGAATCCTGATTTTCTATTAAAGGACTTTAAGGAAAAGGACTTGAATTTGTTCTAACACGGAAAGTATAGAGTCATCACCAATGTTCGACCAGTCCTCGATCCGGGCCTATACGGGAGAACTGATAAGGCATAGGATACGATTGCTAAGAACACGTGACCCTCCAGGAAGATGACGTAATGAGAAAGTCGGTATCGGCCCCCGACCTAGTTTAATTACGGCTTACGCTAAGATGCCCTTGGGATTCGAAACAAAATCAAATCCTTCTCCATAACGTTATGTACCAACACAGATAATATTTCATGTTAATCGGCTTTTATATCTATCTTAGTTCTTGAGCTGTAGAATGCAAATATTGAAATATTCAAGGGATCATATATGCATTGTCTAATGTTTATTTGCAAGTTCCTGTCCGAGGGCTAATTGCAACATGAAACAATGCATAGAGAGGGTATACTGTACAGATAGTGCGAGTTAACAATGTTGACAAGTGGAACAAATGGCTATTCTAAGAACTACTACGGAATACAATCTACGCTTTTTGGGTTTGACTTTTTTTGGAAGACGATTATCATAACATCGATATCAACCTGATTTCCTACCAAACATGCGCCTCCATGATTTTCCTATTTTGATGACGTCCTTCAACATAGTTGCCATATTAATGTTGTATTTTGCGCCTATTTGTTGGTTGTGCAGACGCTCACCTGTCCAAGACGACTAAAGGAGCCAGCCCGCCGTCTGTGAGGTTCGTCCCGCCACAGCAGACCGACAACAGGCGCAGGAGAGAAGGGGTCGTTCACCAGGACTACAAGTTTCAAGGGTAACGTGTTTTACGTTATGTAATTATAACATCATTTCCATTTTTTTAATAACAGAAGTGGTACACATACAAGTGACTATCTCCCTACTGTGTCCTCTGTGTTTTCAAAGGTGTGTGGCCCAATGGCTAAGGAAACGGTGATGAGCACCGCCCTATACGCCATATATGGTGTTGAGGGGTAGTTTGCTTGACTTTAAAACATAGGATAACCGAAAAGTTTCAAAATCATTTCGAAAAAATATTGTTTCGAAAAAATTATATCCCTTACATTGTTATTTGATACATGTTTCCAATTGTTCACCCGTGGTAAGAATATTACGTCTTAACAATTAACAGAAAAGTCACAAACCTGAGATTGCATTCTCACGAACCGTACGCGCACCAAAGCCTGTATTTCCGCACATGAAATAAAGGCTTTTACCGCAAAGATCCATCAGACGAGAGGGGCTTAGTGCAGTCTGCCGTTACGCATGTCAAATGCCTTCGTAAAGTTTAGCAAGTAACTTTGTATTGCGCCTTTTGCAACACCCACAAAGCCGGAAATGAGAGGACGTCATACTCTAAGTAGCACTCGCTGACTGCCGACAATTTTGAAACCAAACCAGCAAACGTTGCAAATCACATACTGATTCCAAATCGACCGCTTTCAACGTATGAATCGCTATATTTGAACATGAAATATAGATGGCAGAGCTTGGGATCCCCAGTTCAGGGCTAGGAACTGTGTCCTGTAAGATCAAAAACGAAGAAATCGATCTTACAAATCCCTTGTGAAGATCTATAGCCTTCTCATCATCAGTTGAGTCCCTGTAATAAAAAGAAGAAAGGTTCCTGTTACGTATACGTTCTGTCCGTGAATAAAACATTGATACTTAGGTGGTATAGGAATACAGCCTCACTTGTGGTCCATAATAGAATGTTTGTATCTGGCCTTGTGGTTGGGTGAGTCACGTCGTGAGAATGACAAGGCGGAGGTTTACCAGAGTGGCACTAAACTGGTGCCCAACAGGAAGATGGAAGAGGGCGGGGGAGCTATGACTTGTAAAATTACCTCGTTGAGATGGGCGTACGTATTAGTTAGAGGATAGGAGGGGGCACAGCGAGCAGCAGCAGACAAGAAAATGTGTGACCTGACATGCGATGACGATGATGACGACGACGATAATGATGATACATGGATTTTGTGTGGGGAGGGAGCAGTATTTTTGGACATTTTAGTTATTCCTGTATTAGATGTACTTTTTATTACAGCCGTAATGAATTTTACTATATGTTTTTGCACTCTCCCCTGTTTTATGGTCATCGGTAAATGTCTTTCGTTTTAGCACATATTTTTACGCAATGCTATAAAAGGCACCATTGAGCTGAGCAGATGAATCTGTCTACACGCCCAGATATGTACAAATACATCTATACAGCATAAGGGCGTAGTGTATCACGATCAAGTTTCCATCGGGTCATCTGCATGGCCACTGCCGACTGACAAATCCCCTTGGCGCCGACTGTGCAACAGATTTACTTAGCTAAGATTGTCAGACTTCATCTCAGTAAATATAGAATCTTTTTTAAACAAAACCTGATACATATTAATATTGTATATTAGTCTTTCTTGGTACAATCTCCAATCTGGAGGCTTCATCGTAGACGTACGCATTATGGCGCGCAGGTTATTTCCGCATGTTTGTAGTCACTTAATGTTTTACGATAGGAAAGCATGCTTTTGAGTAAAGCCTTTACCGGCACATATGCCATCGATCTCATTTCAAGTCATATACTATACATCTCTATCGTTATCTACAAAATGTGAACATCTTTCCCAGAAAATTGGTCGACTCTTTCTCTACCGTGGTAAACCCATTTCCCTGAAATCCTGAGATAGGGTTCTTCCGTCAAATGGATATTTTTGCCCATAATATCTTTATTTAATATCATAAAGCGTGGAGGAAAATGACGGTTCATTAGTTGCCTGGTTTGAAGAGTGTTGTATGCATGATCACCCTAAGTATATCCTTATTACTGTAACTCCGTTATGAATAATGAAATGAGTATATTTCAAATATTCATGGTCGACTTAAGAAAAGAAGAATGTTTAGATGTGATACTGTGTTATTTCTTTTTACATAAAACCGTAACAAAATATCGTTTTCTAGACAGACCGTCGCCAGTGAGCGTTATGTTTTAAAGTTTCGCTTATATGTTTTATGTTTTATATTCCAACTGCTCGATTTCCTTTCTACCTTTCTGCAGTCTGCATACTTAAGATTTGGTCGCTGGTAGTTGGAACTAAATTTAGATGCGCGCTTTTATACCATTAGGTAGGTACTTCGACCTTAAGGACCTATGGTCATTAAGATGCAGTGTACGCTACATTTCTCGACAGTGTTCTGGGGTTGATGTAGTTCCATTAGAAGGGAGTGAGTACAAACCTTGGTTTTGAAGTATCCCTACAAACGCGTCAATGTCTTCTCACAAATGGGTTTGAAATTGTAGCGACCATTCTAGAATTCTAAATTTAGTAAGGTGAATCTTATCTTTATACAGAAGTTACATACCATATACTGACATGTGGCAATCCTTTTATTGGAAATATAGAAAAGTACATATTTAGAACGCCTAAATGTTAGAAATCCCACTATAATTGTGCAATTACATGTATATACATTTAGACTACCCTCTACATTGCATAGTATTTTTTGTAGATTATCATTATTAGATACGTTGATGATCCAGGTAATGAGATACGCCAAAAATAGTTATTCAAGCAACTGGATACAATTTTCAAAATGTTATCATTTTACTTGAGTAACTATTTTGGGTGTATCATTATTAGATTAGTTTCCAAAACTGTCAGTAGTAAAATTTGCCATATATATATTGTATACAGTTGTTTTCCCCATATATATGACCAATGCTCAATTTTTATCATACATCAATGCACATGGTTTTGCTTTAACTTATGTTTGCAGAGGTTCATCCAGAAAACTAACCAAACACGGGGATCAGGGGATCAAGCGAATCACCACCAGCATTTTTGATTTTGAGATAAAAGGTTAACAGAAGGCACCCAATTAGTTTACCTAGCATTTGGTCTGTGTGATATGGCTTTGGGCTTGCATTCCCGGATAAATGATACAGTCCAAATTAACTTAAAAGATTTTTAGCAACAGACCATTCTAGGTCTTCCAGTAAGATATATTTTTAACAGCCAGATTGTGCCAAACTCACTGTGTGAAATATACAAATAGATATCCAGGCGGCAAAGTCTGCATCAAATGTGTACATGATGAAACGTACAGAATCGATCGAGCGTCACTTTGGTCTGGATGGCGTGAAAATCTCTGTCCATTACGTCCCTATCATGTCAAACCGGCACACATATTTTCGCCTGTTTCAAACGTGTAAACGCCCTTTTATCGCAACTCTTTGGAGACAGGGAAGGGTCTACGGTTTCAGATTTGGTCCCCAAAAAACTAGAGTTCGGGATCTCATAACTGATGTAAACCTCTGTAACGTTGGGTAACATAAATTCGTGGGGTACTTAAATTCGGGATTTTTCGAAAACGGGGTATTTAGGGATATGTGCTAGATGTAACATCAGTAATACCGCTAGAAATGCAAACTTGACAGACTAACGCATTCAGAACACTGTCTGAAAAGCTTCGATAACCATGCATTAGAAGTTGGCGACGTCAAAAACTCTCCGTCCCTTATTGACAGTCTGGGGGCTTCGTGGGAGACTCACACTGCACGGTTGTTCGCTGGTTTATAAGACAAATGTCACATCTCCTGCCTGCTAAACACAATTATTTACAAGAAAACTTATTACAATCTCTTTTGTTAACCTGCAACTGGATTCTAAGTGTGATCAATGATCAAAACTCCTCTTTGTTGCTACAACCTACGGCACGTGTATTTTCCCGCCGCCATATTGTTACCCAGAATCATGTCGTCAAGCAGACGACAAAAGGTTTGTGAGGAACACTTTTTTGTCTAAATGTTGCGTGTGATAGTGGACTGAAGACGATATTTTCCTCAAAGTTTGCTCCTAACACAACAAGGAACACATGGACATAGTAGTATAACCATTGCTACGGCATCCAGCTAACTTGCCATGAATAATGTATACGTTGCCATGACGGTGGGGATCGACTTTGAGTGACGTTCTACCGACTCAACAAACGGGATGTTAGCAAAGGCCTGATGTGTGCGGTGCGGCCGTTTTTTCGTGTATTTTTTTTTACTTGGACACGTCTATATCCATAGCACTGCTAGATTGATTTCAGTCAACCATTATCGGAAAAATCCCGAATTTATGTTACCCAACGTTAAGTGACATAGACTATGATGCCATCATTTCTTCCACATCTGATACACCTCACTGATGCATGTGTCGTAAACTGCGCATGAAGTAGTGAAACCAGGGAACTATTTTCTAACGGCCCACTGACATCTGTTTGTTGACCTGGTGGTCTGGGACATCAAAGTTACAATATGCATAAAACTACCAGTGTTAAACTATGGTACGTCAATATTGAACTTATTAGAAACAAAGAGAAAAGTTTTGTCTTCGGTTATTTCCAAACTCCGCTGATTATACCAAATTGATTTCTTAGAATTGCTAAACTCACCTAACTTTTCTTAAATTTATTTTCCGGTGACTACGCTGTTACATATTTCTGCAAATTGTCACTAGTAGAGCGTCCTTATACTGATCCCGAATGTTCAACTCCCGGATTTGAACAGCGACTGTGACAAAGATAGAATGCTCTTTGACTCTCTCAACGAACTCTGTCTCTAAGGACATGGGAGCCAGACATATTTAGTAACCTGTTAAAGCTAGAAGTGATAAATGTATTACCCGGCTGAAACCGGGAATTCTCTTAAGCCTCCTGATCCAGCTAAGACGTCCACAAGGTGTCAAGCAATCGCCCACAAGTCTAAGACAATCATTCACACAAAACGTTGCCCTTAAGTTCCTTAAAGGATTAATCTTTTGAAGAAAAGACGCCTGCATTTCTAAATCAGTGAGTATATCTATAGAACATCGAGGGCTTTAGGCTTCCAATGTAGTTCGGAGAAACGAGATTGGCGTCTAAAAGACCCCTAGGAAAATTATTCGGTGAAAGCACTATCTTTAAACGAAGCGTTATCGTGTACGTAATAAATAGGAGACTTGCTGTCTGGTGTACAAAGTGGTTTTCCTGACAAGGTCGCTAACTAGACTCACCTACGTTAGCTTTGGGGCATGTGCGTATTGGTTGGATCAATCGTACACATGTATATAGTGTGCCGTATCACACGAACCCCAGACAAATTGCCGATACGTCTTAAGCATTCACAGTCACGGAGCTAACACCTTGAGACATCTAGTCTTGACTTGAGCCTTGCAGTGTTAAGTAGACCTCATGTTAATGAATATAAAGTGTATCTTACGAAACAGATTTGAATAGAGAAGGTCAAAACGAGTAGTTTGGGATTCATTCTATTCTTGCTCCGGTGCGCCCTTCTGATCAATTCGAGTTCCTTGCCAAATAGTCTGCCAACAGTTTTGTTTGGCAAGGAAGCGATCAAAGGAGCGAACTAGAGCTAGAATAGGATAGATACCGGGTTACAACACTAAAGCAGCCGAGCAAATTGAACTGGCTTGCGTCTGACTAAATAAATATTCTTTTTCTTCATCTTCTTATCTTCACAGAGACGTGATGCTTGCAAGTGCGCCATCTGGTGTAACGTAAATGTATCGCAACAGTCAATGATAGACCTGTTGTATAGACCGTAACCAAAATTGAACGCATAAGTTATGACTATAATGCGTGTGAATGCAATATCCAATGACCAAAGCCTATTTCACGACGACTGACTTTTGCCAACCATTTAGATCATTGTGTACCTCGAAACACAGGTTCAAGCAGGACCATGCTGACCAGGCGCCGTGTCCGGAGAACACGTGGCTCAACCTGTCCCGGATGTCCACCTGTGCCAAGGAGACCAAAGATCTCGCACAGAAGTTCGAAGTAAGTGGACATTTGGATAGTGAAGGGGACAGTCGCGATTGTATGAGACAAGAGAAATGCATATTTATATGAACAGAGAAATCATATATTCTGCTCGACGATGATAAAACCTTGGTGTATTTAGTCAATAGATCTTAGAAGAAAGCAGTGCTGATGTTCGCTCCTAAATCGGTAGAGGAAGCTTCAGCATCGGGAATAGATGGAAAGTGGGAAATTATTTTAATGCCGTTCTATGTTCTTTCCACAAACAGACCGAAGGACATCCGAAACACAGGAAATGGTCGGAATTGCAACGAGAAGAAGGTAACATCTATGTTGGACAGGAGATGCGTTTACATGGATATTTGTGGTAATCAATCCATGCAATATTAATTGTGCGACTGAAATCCTGGATAAGATCATAGCTCTGCATTTCATAATAACGCATTTCCTAATTTCTGCGGCATTGGACATTGTATATGGTCCTCAATCACGGAAAAGAACACATGTCTATAAATATATGGGCACCATACTCACGCAAACGAATCTTTGACAGCTCCGCGAAATCGACGTATCTCAGAACAAGTGCATGACCGACAGAGGTTCACTTCAACACGCTGTCAGCAGGGGGCGCTGGAGCACGGTCCAGCTGACACAGGCGCGACGAGGCGGAGGTCAACGCCAGTTAGACCATTGCTGGAGCTTGTGGTAAGTGGTCATCAAAGTCAACACGAAACTTCAGTCAGACTACGTACATAAAAATACGTAAAACCTTTCTTTTAAAGAAAAAGTCATGTGAATATGTGTGCGCGTGCGTTCGTGTGAGTGAACGCGCGTGTGTGTGTGTGTTTGTGTGTGTGTGTGTTTGTGTGAATGTATACCTGTGTGTATGTGCACTTCTGCATTGCAGTTTCTGTATGTTCTGCCAGAGGGAGTGAAGTGTGCTATCTCTAATTATTGTATCTTTATTTCCTGCCTGCTAGATTTTTGGCTAAGAAAGAAAACAAAAATGAAGAAAGTTGCACAACGGGTTTCATTTTTTATTGTTGTTGCCGTTTCTGATGTTACTTAGCGCAGAGAAGATGTGACGGAACTGATGTTCTCTATCAGCTACCAGCCGCATACCGAGCTGCTTACTCTCACGGTTATAAAGGCGCGGAATCTCACCAGAACACAGTCACAAACCCCAGGTAAAATCTGTGTGTTTCTGTACTGCAGTTTCTGTTTGTTCCGCCAGGGGAAGCAGTGCAGTTTTAGCATACTCTGCCATCAGCTTATGCACTTTTTGTACACACCTTGTATAGTCGTGTATCTGACATTTGAAGACTGCATTCATGGACAGGATAACAACTTGAAGGTTCCTATTCACAACCGGTATCTATATGTACAATCACCAGCCGACGTTTCGGTCATCTTCCTCAGGGTAATACTGACTGGTAGTATTCCACACTGCCGCTAGGTGCCGCTGCGGACAATGCGGTCCCAAACATCACAAGTATTACCATACATGCGGTTCAAACGTAAATCATTTTTAGAAGTTATAGATCCTAAAACCTCTAAAAATAATTTACATTTGAACTGAATATATGGTAAGTGAACGCTCATATTTTTTTTGTTATTATTCATTCCCAGATTCCTACGTAAAAGTGACTTTGATGTACGGTGAGAAGAAAATAGACCGGAAGAAGACCTCGGTACGAAGCGGCTCCCTTAACCCGACTTTTAACGAATCCTTCATGTTTGACGTCACGAGAGAAGACATGAGAAGCGTTTCCCTTACACTGACGGTAGCAGAGGTGGAACAGTAAGAAATACTTCTTATGGCATTTTTGAAAATTTCTATGATAAAAGATTTATACTTTGAGACATTGTTTTCTATGTTTGTCGCGTTTATTGTTGGATAGTGTCAATTCAAAGTATCCTTCCAAAATGTCGCTTTCAAAAACATTGCTACACACACATCATCACATGCGTGAAAACGTAGAGACACCTTCTTGTACATCCTTCTGATTGAACTTTCAATACATAAATAAATCGTCCCCAGCATACTTTGCGCAGAAAGTACGGTCTTCCTCCCAGGATGGTCTGTGGGACGAGGCGCCAGTAGCCCCCATGCGGCCGTATGATGTATTACACAAAATACACATATTCTGTTGTTATCTCCATGAAAAATGGAGATATAGTTTTGGGTGTGTCTGTGTGACTGTCTGTCTGTTTGTTTGTTTGTGTTTCCGGACCACTGTAGTCAGCATAACTCAAGAACCGCTTGATGGATTACGATGATATTTGGTATGTGGGCAGGTGTTGTGAAACCGAAATTCAAGGTCAATTTTGGGCCCCCTGGTATGTGACCTTGGTACTGCAGCAGAAATTCCATTTTTGTATCTCTTGACCTGGACGTGCTATGGTCTTGATTTTTTGGTGGAAGATAGCTTGTGGTGTAATGAAGACGTGGTGTGGGTTTCGGTCCCCTAGCAGCTTGCTCAGAAACTGCAGGGGCGTTGTGGTGAAAATCTTCTAAGGAGGATAACTGAAGGAAGGAACGATGGATTTCCATGATATTTAGTATACAGGTAGCTTAGACAGAGATGTACACAATGAAGTGATAATTATATTAATCAGGACTTCATTTGCATAACTAATGAGGTAAATTTATATTTGCAGTGTTTTCCATTATCTCACAAATACATGTAACATATGGAAAGTGGAGCATCAACAGATACCAATTATGCCAATAAATTCATAATTTGCATAATTAATGCAAAAACACCATAATTCATCTAATTGGAAAAAATTACAGGACTGTCAATATTGCAACATGTGTAAGTTAGATAAAGGTGTTTATGACCAAGCATATATTTGCATGAATAGAATTGTTCATGGAGATATGAGGTCGTGGAACACTTGTTGACCTTGTTGTTGTTTTAACTATAGGGGCATGTTAGGGAAGTGTGAGATCGGACCGTGGACAGAACAGTGGCGGGAAATGATGGACACGTCCCCGAAACCCGCCACAAGGTGGTGCCAGATGAAAGAAATCACACCTTCCTGCAAGAGTCCAGCGGTGTAGGGTATTCGTTCTTTCATATACAAAGTTAAAGTTTCAACACCGTATGGTGTATAGGGTGGCAGGTACCTCCATTCGTCTAGCCCTGTGGGCCAAACAACTAAGAGAGCACAGACAAAAGAACATCATGTGGCTATAGCTAGTTCACTGGTAACACCGTGTGTTCAACCTCCATTCTCTTTGATATAAGTGCTCAGTGCTAAGTATTCAGAGAAAGCATTTTAAAGTATTTGGTATTGTTGCTATTGGAACATTGTATACAGCTAAGTATTCTTTCAAATTTCTCGTCCTTGAAGAAGGATTTCGCATTTGATATCGAATTTATTCTTTAATTGATATAGTCGCCTTAAAACTTGTTTCACTTAATAATATATCGAAACAAACGCTGGTATGAGGGGACCAACTCTTCACTGTGCCTAGCTTCGAGCAAATGTCAGATTATGTGATATAAACATGTGGTTGGTACTGTGTTCGTGTTTGTACGGACCTGCAAAGAAACTGTAATATCACAAAATAGACGACAATGAACTGCAATACTAGCGTGATAAGAGTGGGTTCTATCGTGTAGCCTAAAGGCTTGTAAACGAAATGTGTCGTATCGTTTTTCGTCTATTTCAGAATATTGAGGTATCGTTTGCTCATCTATAATGTGCGTGGTTATGTGGAAGTACTTTAAGAAATGTTAAAGTCTTGTCTATATCAAAAGGGGCCAAAAAGTTATGATGACTTACTGTTTACAAGTTGTTAACATTTTGCATCATGTACAAACAAACAGTGAACACTATCATTTGTTTGAACTAAGATGGGTACACCAAAACAGTCTCAATAAAGACTTCTCCTTATCGTTATCAAGGATATCGCCGTGTTCTAGTGCTTCATTGTTGTGATAAGGCCTTATGTGCATTGCATCTTGGCGAAGGTAATGTATCCTGAAATTATAGTTGACGACCGCAGAAATAGGGCAAAGCTATCTTTATATATAATATACCTATTGATTTCATTCATGACATTTTACAAATGTTATAAGTAAGCCGTCTGCATCATTATCTCAAACCATCAAAGCAAAGGTAACTGTTGTTTGATCGCTCTGAAGTAGGGACCCCATAACCCTTCTATGACTTAATCAATCACAAAAATTGCTTACACCTTAAATGTCCATATTAGATTCATGGTATATTCTTCCATTAATGCAGATATTGACCTAGCTAGCTCTTGATAATTGGCTATAGACACAGCAGCTTTATTCCCTGAGGGGTGAAAAACAAAACATCACAAAGATTGTATTGAAGTTACATGAATCAAGACGGTGGACCTGACATAAAACAATTGACATTTGTTCAGCAAAATCTATTGTGCCAATCAGAGCGTACATTGTCTGATATTACAGTACAAGTGTCTTCTGGAAAAAAGACGAAAAGATTGGTTTGAGGTATCTGTATCTGTATCTATCTGTATCTCTATCTATATAGCCGGTATAACCGCCATAAGCCGTAACACACGAGCTTCGCAGGCACGCGGCGCGGCAGCAGCTGGTTATATTACACCTTAACGGTCTGGTACGCCTAGTCTTTGCATAAAAGACTAGTAGTCTTTGCATAAAAGACTTTCATTTGAGGTGACGCATATCAAGCTAAGGAGGCTCCTTCGGTGTCTCTTATAATAGAAAAGGAATGATAACACAATAGTTTGGTCATTTCGTAACGAAATAAGTTAATAGATAATAATAATAGTAACTAGAGTTCCACGAACACATTATCTTCGCCAAATAATCAAGGCTTATTATGGAGTGATTAATATTCACATGCCTATCACCCCCTGCAAATTTGATCATGCACCATACTATTTGGAAGTTATGATGGGGCGAATGAGTGTACTCTCCAAGCAGAGGAGTCGGTTGGTTTTTGACGTGTTTTTAGGTGTTTTTGTCAGGCTTTCCATTTTGTCCCCTTTTCGTTATGTCGCCAACCGTGTTGAACAAAAATGCCTAAACTGAACGCGTTAAAAACCAGCAGGACCCACACCTTTGCCTCGAGAATAGTTTATTTATTTGACCTACATGTACGTTTATGCAAGGCCATCTGTTTACATGACCTTTAATACACTGTCCCATGTCCCATAATGCAATGCAGTGGGTTAACAAACTTTCCTAACTGATTATGCAAATTAGCTCCTGATTTGCATAATCAGTCATTGATTGTGTAAAACACCATCTGAGCTCCCTACATACCAAACATCACGACGATCTGTCGACCCCTTCTCAAGTTATTCATGTCCGAATGTCAAAACAAAAACACCCACTGCAGCTCTTAACAAGCCGCTAGGGGGCCCAAATTTACAGAACTTACTTTCTGTGGCATGAACTATCTACCACACAAAAATCATGACCATAGCACTATCAGAAAATATTCCCCTGAATTTTGAAGCTTTGCCGCAGTCCCTTAGGTACCCGCTAGAAGGCCCATTATCGAACTTGACCTTCCTTTTTGTAAACCCTACCCATCCACTAAATATCATACGGATCCATTAACAGCTTCTCGAGTTATGCTGGCGACATACAAATACACATCCACACAAAGCCCGCTGCAGTACCGACGGAAAACACCAGGGGAACCATTTTTGAACTTGACCCCCGTTTCTACAACATCTACACACCTGCAAAAAATCATGAAGATCCATCAACGTTTCCGTCACTTTTTTTGCCTACATGCAACCACAAAAAAATGCAAAGTCCGCTGCAGTACTGTTGAAAAACGCAAGGTAAACCATTTTCGAACTTGACCTTCCTTTGCACAACCACTACACACCTACCAAAAATCATAAAGATTCATTGAAGCTTTCTTGAGTTATGCTCCTGACATACATTCAGACCCACCCAACAGATTTTTCAACCAAAAACATAATCTTCTCCGAGTACAAGTACTCGGCGAAGATAATCAAACACCGGGACAAATACGACGTCCGGTACGCGTCGTTGTTGTACCGTACAAAAGTGTTGAATACCTGGGATTTGTTTCAAAATCGGCATTTTTTTGGTCCGGAGTACCAGACTAGCTCTGAATAGCACATGATGCACTGACCACTATGTTTACCTTCTGTTGACACTTGAAATGTGATAGTATGACAAAGATATATTGAGGAATTTGCTTTGAATAGCAAATTAGGCAAAATGTTGCTCTGAAAATATTTCAACACCGGCCTTTTACATTAAATTTTCTATTTCATCTTTCATCTCATGAGCTCATTCGCAGCATCTAGAAAAAACTTCAAACATACCGTTTATCCTTTAGTTTGATGTTAATCCATAACTGCCCGCCTGGGAGTTTGTAGCCAATTATTTTCAACATGATTGATCTGTGCCCTAGTTAACGTTAGAAAGGCTTTGTAGGTTAGCCAGAGTGTCATCCTTATTAGTCTCAGGTTTTCCCTTCTAGAATGACACTCATGCTATTTGTAGGTCGCTTAGCAAATTTTCCTCAAATTGCGCAAAAATTTCATACATATTCCCATTTTTTGTCCAAAGCTTTTCTGATTTTTTTTCTCTATTTCCTACAACCCAACTAAAATTGGAACGAATTATGCTTCTTCTTCTTCATCATACCCACAGCACTATTTCTTAAGAGAATTCAGACTCTACAACTGGATAAGAATTCGGAGATTTATTTCCGGACGTTTCGAGTGAAATTCATCGCTCTTCTTCAGCGTCACAGCACTGTTGTATGAGGCGTTGTGTAACGGTTAACGGTGTTTTTCCCGGAGCCCAGAGGTCCTGCGTTTGAATCCTGTGACATACCAGCGATGTTGTGCCCTTGGGAAAGACACTTAACACGACTTAACATAAGATTCCTCATTCCATTCAGGTATAAAAATGGGCTTCTGGGTTGTTCGGTTGGTGAGGGAAAAGTCGGTGGAAGGAAAGGGTTAAGCCTAGGTTACACATAGCCGAACACGGCCTCCCGACTCTCCCCCGACCATGGTTGGGGTGATTCGGGAGTGATTCGGGAGCTAGCTCGGTTGGCGTTCGGCCGAGATGGAAATTTCAAAACATTCGGCTCTGGACGGAGGATCTGAAATGGGTCGGCTGGTGTTCGGCTGGTGTTCGGTGCGGTCGGCTAGTGCTCGGCTGGTATTCGGGATTGAGTCAGTAGTAAAATTAGAACCTTAACCACGCCAGAAACACTACTGACTTACTCCCAACTAGTTTCCAACCTACCCATAACTCACCCCAAGGCCGTGGACAAAACTCTGCTAACTAATTCTCAACCAAGTGACTACTATCGGAACGTGGGCGAATCACCCCCGACCTTCATACGACCAAAAACAAAGAAGAACAGTAAAAGCAGTATTAAAGCTAGCCATGATCCGAATTCGATCTCTCGGTGATGTTAACAACATAATAGAATGGATTATTTTAATTAAAATGACCCCTCTTTTGAAAGTCGCTGAATATGTCCATTTAAATTCGTGAGAGGGTTTGCAATCGGTCGGGGTTTAGTCAGGGGAGATTCGGCAGTCTGCGGCTAGAGGTCGGGATGGTAGGGAGTAAGCTAGAAAGCATTCGGGGCCCATTCGGGAGTAATTCGTGTACTGGTTAGGAGATGATCGGCGCATCTTCGGCGCATCTTCGGCCCCGAAGATAGGCGTGGCCCAAAAACTGGTCAGAATGCTCCCGAACTACCGCCGACCTGAGTCGGCTAGCGTTCGGGAGCCATGTTCGGCTATGTGTAACCTAGGCTTTAGGCTCCACCTTCCAAAACCGTACCCTACACTCAGTGGATAGGATAAGAACCCACTGTCCCTAAGGCCTCAAAAAGGCTTAACCTACCTTTTACCTTTATAAATGCAGTATTTGGGGGCCATGGCATGGCTGAAGTAAACCTAAAACCTTGAACAGGGAAATCTCTGAAATGCACCTTAATTGGGAACAAAGGAAAATAACCAGGTTAGTTTATAAAGATTTCATAGTCGAAGTAAGCTCAGACCAACAAGCTTACGATCAGTGCTCTGATCCCCCCGAAATTGTAATGAGATAGGCTTAAGGAGGATTAGAGGACTGATTGGAAACTTGTTAGCAAAAGCTTTGATGACTTTGTGAACGGAAACGGCATATTTATTCTTTATAATTAAGGGCTAATGGCCCGCTCACAAAACGGTGGTTATAGCACATGACCAGGCGTTATGACACCATATACACCGAGGGATAGGCGGGTCATTAACATTATTATCATATAGCCTATCCAAACTGACCCATATAAGATCTAGAGTAAGAGCCACGTGTATGACACATTGATCCCTTAGTACTATGCATGTAAATACATGTATCCAATTTTTGAGAAATGCATTTGAAAGTTTACATTTGTCATTTTTGTGCAAATGATTACAGAAAATATTTCATAACATTGAAATCTTGGCATTCAAATCTTTTTTAAATCTACTCTACTCTACTCTGTAGGACACCCAGAAGGGAGGAATGATGATAATTCTCCCTTCTGGGTGTCCTTCTCATTGGTCAATATCATTCAACACCACTTATAGCTCCTTCCTAATGGTCAAAGTCATTGAACACCACTTGAGATTCATTCAACACCACTTGTGGGACTTTTATGGCATTATGGCGTCATAACCGATAGGGAATGGAGACTTCTGATTAGTCGACGACATCTGGCTATGTGATAGTTAGTTACTGTCACAGATGGACTTTGAAACCAGGTCAGTTTGTCTTGGAAGGTTTCATTATAACATCTGGAGATTCTCGATGGTAATTTTGTTGATATTTCGGAGAGAAATATTGTTTTCCATGGCCTCTTTTTTCTAACATTGAACATCATTAATAATGTAGATAGATGCATAGGAACGTCATATGACGCAACAGTCATTAATTTCTCTGGTACTTTATGACTCGCATGATCATTTGAGATGATTTGTTTGAAATAAGACTTCCTTTTGGAATGAATTATACTTTTCACTTTAAGTTCACGGTAGCAAAATTTCACGGTATTAGAAAAATTGACATTTTCACTGAACTATAACTTCACGGTGGTAGCAAGTGACTTGCAGAAAGGATGTTTGAAGGAATAATAAATACGTTTTTCACTGTGATGATAAGTTCACGGTCCAGCAGTGACAGTGAAAACAGTGAACTTAAAGTTACAGTGAAAGAAACAAGAACTACAGTACGTTCTTCATGGTATAGATTTTTATGCGTAATAATTCTTATAGCTTGACGGGTGTAACGCCGAAGAGTGGTTATATTATATCAGTTAAACTCATACAGATACGGATATATCATTGGTCTCGTAGCTGCTCTCATGAGATCGATGCAGTATGCTACAGAAATGACCATGGTTGTCAACCAAGATACTACGTGAGCCACGAGTTTTTGAAATATTGCACATACAATCGGGATGACCTTATCATGTGTTGTCAGTCAACTTCAGGTCAAAACTATCCCCAAATGTAATAAATTCTTCTGATAAATCTACTCTCACTTGAATAAATGAGATAACATATCGTCATTCCAGGCTGTTGTCGTTCCTTCGGAGGAACCTTTCTCTTCACAGACTCCAGTCTTTTCTAAGTCTAATATGTCATATACGTATGTAAAATTGAGCAACCTTTGTCATGACGTCAAGAAGATTTTATGTTTGGTAGCGTTTGTGACGATGTTTGTCGTTAACATGTTTAACAACGTGTAGCTAAACAAACAATGGATAGATCAAAATATTGCTATGGAATTTCGTATGTACCTGGAAACTGTTGTTGCAACGTTTTGACTTTTGAAAGAGCCGTATTATCTTGCCAGTACCAGTACCATTACTATGTTTAAGATTTGTTCAGAAATGTAGTTTGCTGTCGTTTGGCAAAATTTGTTTGTGCTTCTCGAAGGGAATACAGATTGTGTATGTATATATCCAGGCCGATAAATCTGTATCACTAAAATAGATCGATTCATTGTTAAACGTTTGATTGATTGATCGATTGATTGATTGATTGATTGATCGATTGATTGAGTGGCGTTCTGTGGCGGAAGTGGTAGAGCTCGCGGCTGTCAAGCAATGGGACCCGGGGTCGAATCCCGGGTTGTGCCCAGAGACATTTCCGAACTTGCGCCCCGACGTTGTGCCCTTGGGATAGGCACTTTACACGCATCCCCCCCTCAGTTAGAGGGAGAAGTCTCCAACGGCAGCTGTCTTCAACTGGCGGACGAGAGCAGCGCCATGCGGGCTGGCGTTATCAAGGCGTACCTCGAGTGTAAGAGTCATCCGGCAGCTCGCTGCAAGCATCCCGACCAGAACCAGCACGTCTCCCTCGAATTGGTGCCGCTGGGGAAGACGGATGCCCAAAGTGTGTGGGTTACAGATTCGCAACCTGTCATCCACCTTAAAAAAATCCAAGCGAAGGCTACCGTGTCAACCCTCCTCACGCCGATGTTGGATCAGGAACTGACACGGTCACCATACTCGATCTGCATTTGTATCTGTACTATGTATCTGCACTATGTATCTAAATACGAATATAGATAATACGAGTAGTTGCCATATATATATATATATATATGATTGATTGATTGATTGATTGATTGATTGACTGATTGATTGTCATCTTCCTCCTGTCCGGCCCTCTCTGGAGGTTCAAATGACTGCCCTTCTCTTCATACTAGGCAGCTCTGCCAAAGTCAACATTATATTGATTGTGAAAAAGCCTCCTGGCATGTTTCCAGTAAATATATTGCGGAGCGTCAAAACAGCCTTGACTGACTGGCAGACATGTAAATCCGTTATCTCTAGCGAAGGTCTCGCTTGAGAATGACAGACAGCTAGATTTATCATCCGATAGCGTAACTTTTAGCTCGCCACAACACACTGTAGAAAAAAGAAACCTGTGAAGTTTCAAGTCAGGGGTTGTCGCGATATAGAAAGTTTACTATTATCATTATGGTTATTATTAGTAATCGAATCTCAAATGCATACGGCATGCTAGTCTAAGAGTAGAGCTATTATAATTAGCTACCCCATCTATTAATATAATACAATTAAGTAACAGAAAAACAAGTTAGTGCACATTTTCGCAGTGATGAAATTTGTTAGAATATTAGTGTTCATCGTTACAATGTGTTTGTAAAATGATCTGATATATTTTTTCCCGCTACAACTGACTGAGTGAACTTGCAACTTCGTTTCATATAAATAAGTCATCTATCAAACATATTCCATATATTACTTACTTTCACTTGGTGCTTCCCGTAGTTTGACAGATGAAGCAGTTAGGCAGTGATCCAGCAGGATCAGTCTAATTGCATTTTTTCCAGCTTTCGGCGACAGGTTGAAGATCTCCATGGTTTTATCAATTCATAAAGCATCCAGAATCATATTTCAGGGCATAATGTGCTGAATAATATAACTGGTTACACATTCTCTCATCGTCATGATAATACTTGTGAAAAATAACAACATAGCAACAGTAGAGGAGGGGAAACAGATATGATCAAGTATTAAGAAGATTAAAAACAAATCAATTTCTACAGCTGGATAAGATACGGAGATTGCATCAGTGAGATTCATCACTCTTCTTCAGCGTCATTTGAATGAAGCTTTAGAAGATCGATGGATGTCACTTGAAACGTCCTGAAGTAATCTCAGTATCTTATCCAGTTGTAATGATTGATTTGTTTGTACAAACCTGGATAAACGTAATGAACAGATTTGTTTTACAATTGACAGCCTTTTATAGAAAATATTTGTTGAACATTCAGTTCTGGGTCCAGGGGCTAATTTCGTTGTGGTTGCGTTATCGTCTACTTTTGGGCGATGTGAAATCATATAGGGCGTGATGCGGATTTAGCATTTCTTAAGTGTCTGTATGTAAGTCTTAGAGCGCTCCCCCTCGATTGACTGCCTCAAGCTTCATCTTTAAGTGTTCTTCTTAAGTCTCCTTCCCTGTGGCGTTAAAACAAGTCTGTCAGAAGGGAGCCTTGCAACACGGGCCAACCGTGTTTAGACGTCGTGCATGGCCAATGCATTAGTACACATACAGTCACCTTAGTTAGAATCACTGTCCTTAAAATCATCATCAGCGGAACAAAATCAATACACATTGAAATAGACTCTATCTTACATGGTCAACGCAATAGATGAGGAAATATCTGGACAGACAAGTAGTACGTAACCTATGTTAATCGAGTCCCATTTACGATTCACCAGTTGGCTGTATTCCAACATAACTAGGTTCAGTGTTCCATGTTGCTTTCCAGATACAAGACTTCAACTCAAACACCAATTGGTAGTCACATTACATGTACTTCAACACCCATATTTTACAAAAAGGAATATTGATTATCGCAAAGATAGTTCCTTAATGTCAACCTGCCAGCGTCAGTGACGATGGTTTCGGTAGCAGAAAGCAATCTTTTAACATATGCACATCATCACGAGACCATGGACAAAATGATGACTAAGTTAGAGTACTGTTTAGAGCGTAAATACATCAAAGAAAAGAAAATGGAATGGGCAGAGTGCCACAAATCCTCTGATGTTCTTCAAGGGATCACTGCAACATGAATATTGGAGTGGAATTTTACAATGGTTTATACAATTTCGATCTAATAATATTTGATGGAATGAGCAACATATATAATCACTGCTAGATATGTACAACCTGTGTTGTACCTGGTAAAAACTTAATTAGCTATTCATTTGCTATTTTGCATCCATTGGGTGTGGATAAATACACAACTTCGAGAAACCTTGAAAAAGCAATGGGTTCCCATCAGAGATCGGCACAGCCAGATATGCAAAACCGATCGATGAAGAAGGATTTCGTGGATTCGCTGTCAGATACTCGAGGGTGACTTGGGTGCCGTTTGAACCGCAGGAAGCTGAACATCTCCAGAAGGCCAATAGACAACACATCTTCGGTAAGACGAACTATATCTTATAATCAATAGACTTTCTTGTTCTTGGCGTTCTTGTTCTTTGGGCATGTCAGGCATAGAGGTGAGCGGATTTTACTCCTTGTGGTAGAATCGGGGGTATGTATGTTTGCGAGGTTGTACTATACCTTACCGTAGCACCTTAGTTCATCCCGTGCCTTTGAGATACATCAGGCCGTCCTTTTCTACATGGCGTGGTGCTTCTCTCTTGGCTCTGTACCAGGAGATTCCAGTAGCTTCAAGGTCCTTCTCTACATTTGATCTTCATGTCAATCTCAGTCTTCCCCTGCTTCTTCTCTCACCGAGCGCTTGTTAACCTGGATATCCTCAAGCAAAACAATCTTATTGCTTGAGAAATTGCTGTTGTGTAATCAATGTAAAACGTAATCCACGGCGATGCGAGGTCTATGATTCTCGTTAAAAGAAAATTGACCATAACCCAGAAATTATGATTTTACGTTTCGGAAAGTGCACAATTGTCGCTCGGCAATCAATGTAAAACGAACTTAAACCTTGCCTGCGTGAGGTTTATGATATGATTAGCTTTAAAAGGAAATTGATTGTAATCCCAAATAATTTAAATCTATTGTGGTCATTGCTCGCTTCCCTTCGTATAACCTCCATTAGACGAACATGATTTACATTCTATCTGAAATTCGTAGCATCAACTTTAGATTGTAGAACACCCTCCAAAAATAGCAAGCAACTGGATAAAATTTCAGCATCCGCTGTCTTTAGTCAGTGACTAAATATAGGACTGGGAAACCAGGTTTTATACCAAAAATCTGAACAGATATGTTAATAAGGTTAAGACAATTTATGATGTATTGGCGTAGTCTTCAAAAGAAGGTTAATTCAAGACAAGGTTGTAAGCTAGTAGTTCAATAACTACTGTTGTTTAAGTACAGTAGCTAAATGTTGCTCGTCCAGGGGCTGGGAGTGGTGGGTAGTGCATTATTCCACTTGAAGTGCCTGAAAGTTCAACGCGTAGACCCCATTTCCTGTTGAGGGTGGGATGCTGTCTGAAACGTCTGACTGTTTCAAAATTTTATCCAGTTGCTTGAGTAACTATTTTTGGCGTATCTTACTACCCGGATGTCTAACCTTCATCAACGTATACAGAACACACTGTATGTATTTCTCTCGGTTTGCATATCTTTAGCTTATGAATCTTAATCATATTGCAGTTGGCAGTTACTCATGATATTTCTACTGATGCCTTTTAATTGGGTCAATGGTTTTGGTGTGAAGGAAAGTGAAATTAATTAAGTGGTGTTGAGATATTTGCAACCTGCGAGGAGGATGCATGAAGTGAGGACAATAGATAGCTATAGGCTAAGTCTTATCCACATTCCCCCATTGCGTCGGTCGGGTAACTACTTTATGTCGTTATCGCATTTCAAAGCTTGGGGAATAGAAAAAAACTTTAAACTGAAAATCACACTTATTGCATTATTTTATTTATTGATTCTGAATACAGTGATACCACAACAGTAAAGTGATAGAGGTGACTCGGAGGTGTTGAAAAAAAACTGCTTAAAGGTAAGATAAATTATCATATGATTTATTTTCTATGCTGCCCTGGGCTGGATAAATTAGAGTAACCTTTTGCAATTTGGATCTTAACAAAACTTTTGTGAAATGGCTTGGGCATATTTCAAGCAGCACTAGCTGTAGGACTAAACAAGATAGATCGACAATTACAAAGATGAACCTTGGAAAACATGTAATGTACGGTGATCTATTGTTCATTATAATCTTATAAAAGAATTTAAGGTAGAGTGCTAGTGGGAAGAAGACTATTACAGTTAATGGGTATTCTAATTGGCAGTTTGTATAATTTTCATAAAATACTACAACGAATTGAAGGAGATTACTTGTTGCGATCAAAACACGAGGATGTTAAATATCGTAACAATGCTGTCAGCTTCTTGCTTTTTATATGAGGCACATTACGGAGTTTCCATTGTATATATTTTTATATAGACTATGGAAATTCCACCAAAGACTGCAGAAGTATATATAGTCGGAACCCATACCCCATAGTTTGTTGTAGAGTACACGAGTTTCTAATACTGTTGTACAAGGTACCAGATATTGTAAAATATACGATTCTTAATCAGAAAGGTTATTAGGCTCTCATCAACAACGGTGAGAAAGATATCACCGGTGCACCATACATGGCAACATGAAAGCTAGCACGTTGTCTCCCTAATCTACAGAAACCGCGAATGTCATATCTATTCAGCTAATCAGCCACTCGATCATAATTGCAACGACCTCTCTAAAAGCACCTTAATAGCAGGTCGTCTTCCCGCCTTCAAAGTATGTCAATTTGCATTAGGATCGCAGGGATGTAAACAAACAACTCCGCTAACGGTAACCAGCGGTATGGTCGTTGACCTCAAACTCTAGCCAGAAGATGTCATTCGTGTTACTCTGGACGCCATGAGAATGTATTGTGTATTTGGCACATCCCTCGTGTATCAATTATTACTCGTACGTGATGTTAACATGTTTCGAACAACATCATATTCGATAAAATACATGAAAACACGAAGAGGTTTGATTAGCTTATTCGAGGTGATGTCAGGTGTGTCACTTGATGAAGAGCTTCTGGAGACATGATGCCGCCCGTTAAAACTCGGGTCAACGCTTGGAGTGACCTCTATCAGTCATATAATCCACTCAGCAGAACAATGTGTCGTGTGCCATAGTTAATAGGCAGGACTGTTGCAGCACCGGCTCCCGAGAGATCATAGAAAAGTGCTGGGATCTACTGAAGAAACAGGCCAAGGCCATAACTGCTGCTGTGTTTCATGTTTATATTGCAGGTCTCATCTTTTTCTGCGCCGTGGTGACGATAAAATATCTGTTTTTCTATCAAGGGGACGTTTCACGGTACATTAAACACTGGATATCCGCACAGCAGAGGCCAAGCGCTTCAGCTCCAGTTGTAGTCAATGTATTCATCATTTTTTCAAAGCATTCTTGCAAAATATACCACCCAAGTCATATTTACCAACTTGCAAACTCTATTTCTTTCAATTATGAAAATATGTCATCATATTAGCCAATGGCGTGATTTATTTTCCAGTCTTACATACTGATTTCTACTAAGTTGTGTTTTATAATTGCCGTATACCCTTAATGCTAAAGTAATCAATATTTCAATGTTTTTGCTGTATAATAACTAAAGATATTACGTGAAGCTTTGATCAATACAATAAAGTGAGCTAATGGCCAAATGTTTGAAGCAGTGATTGTCAATCATTAGCACCATGCAGGTGGTTAATTGTGCCGTTCAAGACAACTTTTAAGAATTCAACTGGGCTTTATGGAGATTACACTAAACTACTGTCGACAAATAGACACTGTAGTTTAGGGGCTTAGTTCACATTCATTGTAAGGATAAACATTGTACCTATCCCTCTCTCCATCTCTCTCTCTCTTTCTCTCTCTCCCTCTAGATAACAGACGAAGAAAAAAATGGACACAAAAATGTCATTGTACACTTCCTTGTCAAAGTTTCCAAATCGAACGTTTCATCTTCGGCAGTATAGCATGGACCAGATCATCGTTTACGTTAACAGATGACACTAAAAGCGAACGGGATATCAAGGGATGCGATTTCCCAGAATCGAGAAAAGCTTGCTCAACACCCATAAAAGCTATAGTTTCGAAACGCTTGCCCCTGGCCAACGATAGTGATAGTGATACTCCGGATGATCGTGTGGTCTGATATCAACACCAATAACGTACCAGCTAAACCCACACCTCTCGCTCAGAGCCATGCCTTACAGAATTCATATAAAGACACCTGATCTTCTTTCGACATGGATGTTAAAACTTTGGAGCAAACCTAGTCTTTGAAACGGTGTGTAAAGGACTCTGATTCTCCTGCTTGTCATTTCAACAAGGTCAAGTCTTTTATACGTTCTTATTTTATGAGCATGATTTTGTACGTTCTTTAGAGCTTTAATAGGGGACAAGCAAAGCACAAAAAAAGTATCAATTTCAGCCTACACTCGTAAAAGTTTCTGCCAGATCTCACTGTAGAGTACCTTACACCATATTCATCACTTTATAATCTATTGAATGCCGAGAAATCAAAAGGCACAAAGTTGCTATTCATAGGTTAAAGACAAGAAGAAGAACAACCAGAAGAATGTTTAAACACTTGCCGACAAAACATGAAAATGTTATGCACGCATGAGATGCAAATAGGGACACCAACATGGCGGCCAGCACCAGAACAGGCGAACCCGTCAAATCTGCTTTTGGCATGTAGCTTTCCCATATCGCAATCATTCTAACCCAATTACTATAGTATGATGAAGCGGTTCATTTGGATCATGAAAAAAATGCAATTTATTTTGATTACTGAATACAGGTGTTCAAAAGCTAATGAAGAATGACATATACATTGCACGGTCATATATTCGTATGTCAGACATCTGGCTGAAGATATCATTTAAACTATTCGCAAGATATGATTTAATCGATAAAACATATTGCACGTTCAATCTTTGTTGTCATGCTTATTTACAAAATCTCAGATCTAAAACATAGAACGAGCGTCATGTTCATAATTTGGAGCTTCATATGCAATAAAAGGTGCAGGGAAATATCACAAAGAAGCCGATTTCCCCCCGAGTCACAATTACCTTCCAATTTGATATATACGTATTTGTCTTATCTTCGCGCTACAGATGAAGAGAACCCGGTTGTAGCTAAGAGTCTTCCCTTCAGGGTGTAACTCCCACGCTTCGCTTTTTCTGGCGCAGACCTTTGATACTTCGAATCTTCTGATGGTAACGTTTTATACTACGGCAAGACTTTTACATATTGACAGAGGGAACACATTCAATGCTTACCACCAAAAATGGGGTGAGTCTAGTTGCTTCTATTTCTTTTATAACAAGTAAGTAAAACCTTTTTCCTATAAAACAAAATGGGTTGAAGTCTTACACAGTGGAATTTAGTTTCGAGACAATTGGATAAAATTCTTACATAGCAACCTCCCTTACTATATTTGGACACTCCCAAATATCTGTCCAAGCAAGCAAAAAGCGCTTTGCTCAAATCTGTTCTTTGGCTTTTCCATCGTGGTGCAGAATTACCAAGCTATGGAGAGTCATACGAAAGTCGTCAGGAAACTTTCTCTTGATATTCAAAGACTGAAGACGTCTGGAATGTAGGTTGAGTTATTGGCACCTTGATATCACTATTATTTGATTTATCATCTTTTTTTGCAATCGGTATTTCAAAAAAGACGTAACGTTTGCCTTCGATTTTCCTGTCGTCTGGCCGCAGCAGCAGTGACCGATTGATTTGCATCGAATTGTTTGATGATTGTTTCTTTTTACATTGTAATTGATGGTTTAATCAATGTTTGTTGTTCGTTTGATTTGTGGTGATGACAAGACTTAGTTAGAGCTAATGATGTGATACTGACGGTGATAGGTTACCTGGACAAACCGTTCGCGGCCCCCAGAGGATATACCGCATGACTGATTACGAAAAGATTTATGATTTATCACTCTACTAAAGTGCATGTACGTGCATAGATTATCTTTTCAGTATTTACATCTTATACTTTAATATTGCAAATCATAAGTAAACGTTTGAATAATGATCACCTCTATCTCTCTGTTTGCCCTACCATTTTCCTAATTGCTTACAAAGCTTATTCATATCAATCCTGTTCGGAAAAATTAGTTTTATGGCAGTTGAACAAACTAGCTGGATGTTGCTAAATTCTATCAGCTAGCGTGTGCAGTTTTGACTTAGTCACAAACTAGTACCAGTTTCTACTACAATTAGAAGAAATTAGATAGTATATCAAGCTGTGTTAAAACGGTGTAAATACCTCAAACAATTTCGTTTCAACTGCCTTGTCCACTTAAGGCATTAGCAAATGAGTTTAGACTAAATGCCCTTCAAATGCACATAAATAAGCTCATTTGATCGATTGAGTAAAAAGCGTTTGGAACACTCACAATAACGCAATGGTCAGCTAATCAATGGTTCTGAAGTTCCAGGAAGACATGCGGTCATTGAACCCTTGGTGGTATTGCTGTAACTTGTAGGGCATTGGACATGGCGCCAGCCCTTGTACATGTTATCATCTTCACAAAGATATGGGTCATGTGTGCTCTTACAGAATGGCACAGTATCAGTTATGCTTTTAAGCTACAAGGTCAACGTGGCAGCCTGTGTCAAGGGGCAGATTATGTGTTGATTTCTGTCCAATTTAAGCAGCATTGTAGCCTACAACGCACTACACATAATGGGTGTCATCTGCATAAGATCGATGTCTCCCGAACCAGCTTGTGGAGTCGTTAGAGTTGTTCACACAGTATTGATCCATGACAGACAGTTTGGGTGTTCTCTCCCTGTATGTAAAGGTTGGCTGTGCCAGAAGAGGGCTACGCTCCTGACGACAAGATGCAGGCACGAAACAGTCGACGACTTTCTCTTGGTAAGATTCAGCGTTATGTATTCTTGGGCATTCGCCTTTAATTACTACGTATCATATTACGTACTGCTTTATTGTATATTTCTGTTATGGATATTGTAAGCTTATCCTTTAGCTAAAGGGTATCCGAATGAACAAAAAAATTATTCATATTCTTCAAATGTATCTTGAGGAAAGGGGTTGGGCTATATGAGAATACAACTTGGCCTTCGTTTTTTTAAAATATATTTTGTCCTGTAGACATCCGAAGCAAATTCTCTGGGTGAAATAGATTTACATGTCACAAGTGATATAACACATATTGCACTTCGAATGCACAAACCACTTAATTGACAGATTTGCCGATGGAAAAAGTCGCACTTTGTTTCCAGTAATCTTCACTAGAGGATTGCTGTTATAAGCTTTCAACCATTCACCACGATTCTAAGTGTTCTTTAAATCTCTTGTTTTGAATTCTAGATAGAAATCAAGTATTCTCGCTGCTTTGTATCATAAGACAGACTGTTGCCTTGCAGCTATACAAGCCTCTATGAACAGCACAGTTTTCTAACATTGTGTTTTGCTTTCCTAGCCTCTTTCAAATACAAAAAGACAAGTCAAAACCTGATTATGTATACATGTCTTAGCGCCTGGCAAACGTGGAAGCCTAAGCATACAGTCTTGCATCTTAGAATGCTATCAATGCTTGACTCGTGCTTCATGGTCTTTGGGCGGCTATGGTAAGGAAAGCTAGCGAGACAAGCAAAGGCCACACCGATCTGATTCAATAGATGACATATCTACACGCTCATGAATTCCCCTTGTTCTCAAGAAAAAGAATCACCTCCTCAAAAGGCACGACTGTGCCGACTCATAATGCCAAAAAAGCCCGCATGGGCGTCGTATCATTTTTACCGCAAAACCTGATGAATTTGTTTCGTTCTTGGGCTTTTACGTTTCTCTGTTGGGGAATGAACGCTGAGAAGGAGGAGGAACAAGAAAACCTACCTCTTCCATCATCACCAACCTACCACATTTATTATATACACTTGTTATATACACATATCTTGTTTGATACATTATGTTCTGTGGTTCAATTTGTGTTACCGACTTTGTCCCTGTAGTTTTGACATGCAGTTTAGCAGCGTTTCGTTTTGCTGGTTCTTTTCGTCCTCTAGCATTAATTTTACAGTCTCCAGAGGATGTCATCCATAGAATTAAATGGTCAAATGTAAATTGCAGATAGAGGTATAAATTTACATAACTTTTTGAATAATTCAGTGTTTAGCTTTTGCGTCAAAAATAGATTCTTTTTAAGACTGAGAAGGATTCAGCTCTAGTGATTTAGAACGTGTTTTACTTGCGCAGTGATGGAACTCGCGGGAAACATTGAGCCACATATATGCATGTGCCGCATCAGATGCGCACGGAAAGTAAAACTATGTCGTCTGTGAAGAAACCCTTTACCACATAAACCTTTCAAACATACATTAAAAGATCAAGGACTTACACTACATAGGTAAAGATGATAGCGTTAAGTGAATTTAGAATCTGCAGCTACTTGTAGCATCCTGATAATGGTCGTGAGTTTGGTTGGTGATATTTCGTGAATGTTTTTAGGTACTTGAAGGATTTGCCTCGTCATCGCGTAAAGCCCAGCAATCGTTATCGCCTGCCAAATGTTAGAAGAGTTGCCATGAATGATGTAGCTACTCTACAGTTCAGCTACAGGTGAAACTATTATAGGCCTTAACAAGCGGTGAAATACAAAACATATATCAACACCTAAAGCGGTTCAAAACCTACAGTCGTATGGCCGCACATGTAATTGGGCAATTGTGTTATTGAGGTCACCTGAGTTAGCGCCGAACGGCAGCTGATCCAGATCCTTGCTATCCAGCCCCGCCAATTGTAAGCTCCTCGCAATTCAGCACTTGGCTGCCAAGGGAGAGTAGTCGGTCCACCAAATAATGATGGTAATATTGATATCAAGACAGGTGAAAGTACCTTACAGTGGGCCTTACTAAACGTTGAAATATATCTCAACATGCGACACTATAATTCCGGACTGACAGTCTTATTGCGGAAAACGTTATTTTTTCCAAGTAGATTGACCAAATAAAATAATGTCTACGACTACAAGTATTATGTAAGAAAATGTTATCAATATTTTGGTAGCAATTAGATGTCTCCATGGACATGGGCAGTTTTGAAGCATTCTCTGGGAACCTAAGACAGAATTCGAGAAAACTGTACACATTGGAATAAAAGATATTTCCCTAGCTTTAATCGTTGGTGTTCTGCATCAATATGCAACATCATTAATATCAAATGACTTTACTGTCTTCCCAAAAGTAATTTCTTCAAGTTTTCCTAGATTAGACTGTTCGGACTTAGCACCCAATTCCCTATTGGCTACAAGGTTAGGCAGCAGGGAGAAGGTTAATATACATGTATACATTGCTGTTTTTCTTCCTTAAGACGCCCGCTTCTCTATGTTGACTACATCGGAGGGAGCTGGAGAGGAGGGAATGTTCTTCCCTAGAAAAGACAGGCGTGGCTCGGGGTCTCCTGTTAAAAGGTAAGAGAAAACACACAGTGCCATATATAATCAAACATCTAGACGAATGTAGAGAATTTCAGACTATAGTATCAATCTTATTCAGTTCGGATTGTCATATTTGACCCTGTCACTTCCAGGCTTTCCACCTGCTTTGATTTTTACATATTACATTTTTCGTACAGGTATCACAATCATTTAGAAAGCCATCAAATATAGATCTATCTGAACAAATCACTTTGCTAGTATACTCTCAACAACTAACCAGTCTGTATATGGATGACTTGCCATGGTTTGAAGAATATTGATTAATGTGCATTTTGTTTGATTTTCCAAAGACGAATGTCGCGGACGGACAACCAGCTGTCCAAGGAGACTCGCGAATCTACGAGTGAATCGCCAACTAGGTCAACAGACTCCACAGAGAGACATGTACGTTTGCAGATAGCCCATAGGCATAATGTAAATTCAGATCTAAGCCAGATTGCACTTCTGAGACTTTCATTAAGACATCAAAGAATTGAATATGTACGAGATGTAGGGACATAAACCAAATCATGTTCCGTACATGCGTATGTATATGTTGATGTCACAAATCTGAACACTTTGTGAACAATCTAACTACGCTATTTCATGTTCCTACAGAATTTCTATTCAAATCAAGGCACAATATATCTAATCATAACATATGCATATATGACTGCACAAACTAGTTGTTTCAATTTATGAAATAAAGCACTATGTATATATGATGTTCATAGAATACACATGTTTTCTTGAATGTGACTTTTCATACAATGTATGTTTTAAAATGATCAGGCAATCGAAGATATGATTTCACCCAAACTTCTAAAACGAAATCCAAAATCAATCTCATTTCAAATCAACAATATTTTTATATATTAATTTCAGGACAATGCTGGTCGGGCAGTTCGACGAAGAAACTCAGGTTGGTTATGAGAAAAATTCTGCATTGCATACGTCTTGTGTGATGATGAACATCGCTTGAGAAGCTTGAAAATTCGTTAAACAGTACATGTCAGTGACCCCCCCTCCTCAGGGACAGTGCCATCCATTAATAATTCTTCAAAAGGAATTTTTTTTATATCTCTTCTGTAGGGGCTTGCCTTCAGGACGGCTTCGTACATCGCAGAGGCCGGTCGCAGTCGGAGCAGCTGGACATGCCGGAGGAAGTGTTGAGAAGCCTCCGCCGAGGCAGAAGAAGATCATCGGCGGTTCGTGTACTTTGTGATCTTTCGGTAATACCCCCATAGTTTCTCCACGAGAATAAAATAAGAAAGCGACAATGCCCCCCCCCCCCTTAGGTCCACGAGGCCTGCTATGTTCTTTTATGATAACAATCGAATAAACCACCGAGCGTAGCGGGGACAACAAACCACGGATGTTGGTTGGCCAATGGCATCGAGGCTTCATAATCAATATCAAATGTGGGCCTCTGATTGGTTATTTTTTTTGTCTATCTGATAATTTTTACTGATCAACATTACCAAACCCACAGCTATTGAACAATAGACGGAAATGATAAATACGATAAATAGTAGAGAATTATATAACTGGCCATAACTGCGTTATGTTGAAGAAAGGAATTATTGGGTTTTTGAACCTTTGTTATCTGGTCACATCTACGTTTTCGATCCTTGTGACTTTGTTGATGTGAAATTTATGGACCTGGCCTGATTCCATTGCAATTTATTACTACATCCCCCGTCGGCCATTCAGGTTATAATCTTTACAACAAATCATTTACACGGAATTGGGCCATATAAAGATCCACATGGTATCTTGAGGCAACTTGTAAATACCTGTCGTTACATTCAAGCGATTTATGGCTGCTATGTGGATGGATATGGGTTGAATTCTAGGTCGCTCCTGATGCAACAGATTGCTGACGAAGCTTTAAATGACGTGCTGCTAGATTTAGCAGAGATATGGACATGTTTTTGCCGGGATGACACATGAGTAGATTATTGCTAAGCCCAAATGGCGCCCGCAACTTAACAATATAAAGATAGCAAATCAATTATGTAATATTCATGAATAACATGAGATATAAACTTTCTTTATCAGTTATGAAGAATACGCATAATTTACGTCCCAGTATGTTGGTCTATACTATTGTTACATGCAGGTCAAAACTCCTGACAATCCCTTTTATACTCCCTTCTTGACTTATTCTGTTTCAAAGTCTGCAACTACCGTTACACTTTCAAAGAAGTCTGCTAGAGGGCCCAGACTTATGTAACTTATTCACGAAAATAAGGTAGCTATCTACCATCAAAGAAAATAACATTCTCGATGAGGGTAAAATAACATGAAAAGACATTAGCATATATATTCTTCTGGGGAATATTAGATATCAAAGTGCATTTTTTTTAAATTTTAATAACATATAGACAATATTCCACGTCCAGGTATTGTAGGTGGCTTGATGTATATACAAGTATAATGATACATATCTCTATGGGTCACATGCTTTTTCTCAATTTCAAAGTCAGATTCTTTTTCACAGCTGCTAGCCCTAGAGTGGGTATGATAGTTGAACCAGTTGAATTCAGAGCAGCGATCAGGTCTTGAATACACAGCGTGTTCATTAAAGGCTTTCGTAGACTAATTTGCCATAGACTAATAGGATTCAAGTCTGGGCACGCGTTTTAGTTTTTGACCTACGTACATGTAACTGTTACAAGTTTTGTTCCCCTTCGTCAATGGGGAACCCTTTCCATGAAAAGTTTGAATGATTACACCGCGTATTTATAAAATTAAGCACCGCTCTGAATTCAGCTGACACATTTTCTAGCCTAGAAGCTGTACAGTAAGAACTGTAGAGATTCAAAAAATGAGAATAAACACAAGGAGGTAGTCATATTGTTATACATTTCATGCGCTTAACTGGAAGTTGTTCAGGGGAAATCTTTGTTGAGCCGCCCTCTATATGTCATCAACGGTGATTAAAAGGAAGTCGTGACGCACTTTACCAAGAGCCCATTCGTTAAAGTAATTTGTTACACCTACGCTCTCTCTAACCCAGCATTATCTCTGTTACTGCTGCGGGGTTTCTAATGACAGCTGATGTAGGAGCTACAAATTACCATTGACTGAAATAGGCCAATTTTCGACAATCTAGTGTTGCAAGATTCCTTTGTAAGGTCACCTTTCAAATACTCAAGTTTCTGGTGAACCATTTTCCGTGTACTGTGTTCCATCATAACATCTAAAAATCTTCTAGCTGGAACAGTTTTTAAAACGCGTCCCTGACGTAAGCCACCTTTGGAAAAAATGTAACTTAGATCGTTACTTTTGAAGATTGTCAAATAGAATGACAAAATTAGGGGGCACCCGGATTTGAACAAGGGACCTCTCGATCTGCAGTCGAATACTCTACCATTGAGCTATACCCCAGCTCTGTAGAATTACGTCTTTTAATGTCTTTATTATCTTAATGTTTGGGCCGCATGTAAATGTGAAATCGTCACAGAGAAAAATACATTTCTTATCAATATCTTGAAAATTAGTCTAAAAGAGTACTTTAATTTTCCTCGGGGCATCTCGAAAGAAGTATTAAATTCATTTGCTTTGTTGCTTTCTATCGATTGATGTGCAGAGGTAACAAATTATCAATTACTGAAACGAATTTCACCTCTTGTAGCTTCTAGGAGAAGACATCCGCCAGGTAATGTTCTCCTTGAGTTACCTGCCGTCGCCGGGTCAACTGACAGTTACCATCATTAAAGCACGGAACATCGTACCCAAGAGCCACCTTCTTTCCCCTCCAGGTTAGTCTATAGAAATTTAAGATTTAATGTTGGTTGGTCAGTAGAAGAACTATTTAATTGATGTAAAACATTTGATATAATTGCTACACATATCATACTACAGTTGCGTTCATATTTCTTAATGCCTTTGTTTCAAACCCTCTTGAGCTTTGTAACTTGTATCCATTTAAAGAGATTACGATATTCCTCCTTATTAATCATGTTTTTTTTATCGATGAATTCCTTTTTTCGATCCACTAATGTTTAATGCTTAATTTGATATCTTTATGTAATTTATGATCCAATATAATTTGCAAAAAAAATTCAAGCCAATCGTTTCGGCAATGACTATCAAGTCATGTCATCAAGTAGGGGGCACCCGGATTTGAACCAGGGACCTCTCGATCTGCAGTCGAATGCTCTACCACTGAGCTATACCCCCATCTGTTTTTCAGAGGGTTCAAATACTGTATTATCTTAATTTGTACATTGATTGATTTTGATTGATTGATTGATTGATTAGTAACATACAATATGCAAACATCGTACAAGATTTTAAAGAAAACTTGGTGATTGTCGTTTCAGATTCTTACGTAAAAGTGGCCTTGATGTGTGAGAGCAAAAAGATAGACAGGAAGAAAACGGGGGTGATAACTGGAACTACTGATCCGATCTTCAACGAGTCCTTCCTGTTCGATGTAGCTGAGGTGGACATGAAAGGAGTGTTTCTCTCGCTGGTCGTACAGGATACCTCTGGGTAAGTAACAGTTGACTTGCCTAGATGTTTCAGCAACGTTGTGCAACACTGGTTTTCGGTGACTTAAGTTTATCATTTAAACCATTTTTCGCCGTATAGAAACAGTTGGTAAGTAACAGTTGACTTGACGCTCTGCTGCCTTACAGATGGCTAACTAGTTTTCGGAGACTTCCGTCATTATCAAAACCTGTGTTGCAAAAAGTTAAAGACAAGTGGTACTATTGTTAACTAGTCATGGGATCTCGAAATTTGACCTAGACCACAGGGCATCATTCGCACATGTGCACTTGGTACTGTGAGGGGGTTTGTTGGAGAATTTCCAGATATCTTTTAGATTCACATGAAAGTTAGATGAGAGAATGTACAGTATTTTAGATTTGCACGCATACTTCACACGGATTCTATCGTTTTAAAGAGAATGTTTTCATGCTGCTATGTCCATAGAACATCGCTAGGAGGCAGTGAAGTTGGTCCATGGTCAGAGCAGTGGAACGAGATGTTAGAAAACCCCCGGAAACCCGTCACCAGTTGGTGTACCCTAAAAGACGTGACGTCAGACACAAGAAGGGGTAGCGAAGACGTCCAGAGCTGAGGCACAGACGACGAAAAGGAATAATATAAAAGATATATCATCACCAGATGTATAGATAAATGTTTGTCATGCTCCTGTTAACATAATTGAAAATACAACTAAACATTTTGTGATATGTGTGACCAGACATGTCGATGAAGTACTAGTGAAGTGAATGATGTACATGTTATACCATATCATAGAGTTAACTTTACTAGAATATCATAGAGGTAATCATCTATTTCAATTAGTGCAAATTGTGTCTACATCTTTGGTTATAAACGCTGCCTTCATATACTTTTTAGAGATTCATATATTCGTATTTGGATTTATTCACGCATGTATCGGATCCTAGATATCATATGTTTGTGTATTCATCGTCGATCTTTGATGTTCTAAAACGGTATGCCTGTTTCCACATCGCCCCGTGTTTATGGTCAACACAAGTAAAAGCTTACCGTCTCTGTGCAATATTCCAAAAGTACAATATTATCTATGTTACCCATCTAATTCTAACCTTTGTAGATTGATTTTAAATGAGTGCTGTTTGACAGTTACTGCAAAATGTCAATAAAAAAGCCTTGAGTCGAAGTTCTGAGTTGATTTAATGTACGAGCGAGATCGAAAAGGCTCGGTGTAGCTCCCGGCAGCAAGTAGCCTACTCCCGTAAGGAGGACACCTAGGCGACACCTATTTTCACGGGACCAAGCGGTAGTCACAAAGGTTCATAGTCTATTAACCCCAGGCCTTATCTCACAATCAATCTCGGCGAAGTGTGACAGATCGCCCCAAGGTGTGTCGCTTGGCACCCGTGGGAAATTCTATATAGATCAGGCGGTAACGAAGTAGAAAACGGACGGGGCTGATCCTTGTACGATAACGGAGGTTGTCCATATACAGTAGTCCATCTTTTTACAAGCATCGCCTTCGCCAAGTAGGTTAATGTTTTCGGTGCTATTTTTATGTCAATATTTTTGTTTATGGGCAGCATAACTCATAAAATTGTGGATTGATCATTATGGTATCTGGTCGATTGTGTGTCCCCTGGTGCCTTTCTATGGTACTGAAGCTGAACTGTCTCGTCGTCTTAATATGCTATGTGAATTGATTTTGGGGCAGACAGCTCTTTTTTTCTGTTCATTTGGCATATTTTTGGATTCATGTCGTATCGAAAAGAACCAATAAAGTACCCATCTGAACCACGAGACTTCACAAATATTGTTGTGTGATTGTATACAAAACTCAGTCTGTTTAACTTACAATAGTAATTTAAAGAATAAGAAAACATATTTTAAGATAGCAAAATAAATGAAAAGTTAGGAGAAGTACGAACGATTTTATTACTAACCAAAATTCAAAGATGCCCTGTCCTTGGTGCTGAATTATTACATGTTCTTGATGTACGATGTGTCAGACACACATTGCCATGGAAACACTAAAATCATAAGCATTATCATCAAATGTTTGCCAAATAACATTTAGGAAAAGGCACATTTAGCCACCCCCTCTAGATAGGGTTAATAGCATTGTAAATCCAATACGTTGATCCTATAAAGTTATTACCCTGCAACTTTGGGATCTCTCAAATTGGTCTCGTAAGGTTTCTTGTCTTATCTTACAAGATATATGATTTAGATTACCCTTTGAAATAGCAGGCGTCTGCACTTATATTCCTCTTTTTAACGATTTTTATCTAAGTGCCTTTACAGACAGCATTTTATGTCGAATATTTTATGGTGTTATTGGCAGGTAAACTGCTGACCTCTGTAAACATTTATTTGTAGATACCCAAATTAGACCCAGTGGGGTAGTGGTGCTGTTATCAAGATCTACGCTAGAGGGCGTGATGTGCTTAACAAAGAAATCTTTATTGACACGACAAAAGTACAGCGACTTTCGTAAGGTCTTCTACAACTAACATAAACATTTTCTGTATTGTTCAGAAACTAAACTTGAACTTCAGAAGATTAAACTGTCGTATAGTTCTGACATAGATGATTAGACTAGTACCACAAAATACACCAGAACAGACAGAGAGAGCAGATGGTTTTAGCATGGGGTCAAAGAGGGGGTCCACATCAAATCCCTATGCCCATCCTTAACCCACGGCCAAGACCTGGTGACCTCTCCCAGCTGCTCACACGACTACCCCTACCCGACCTGAATAAAGATGGCGTCTGTCGTCTGAAAGCTATACTCAAGCTTCAACTTCCTTTTTTCGTGAGTACTAGTTTAATTCTCTAGGTTAAATATCAGACAAATTTGCAGACCAGAAAATACCGGGAAGTAAAAGACTGACAATGCAATGTTTTGTGAGACATGAAAAACGTATTATCTGAATTTTCAGCCCGAAATATGAACCGAAAATATGAACGCCATTCACATTGACATAGCAATTATGTTGCGAAAAGGCTTTAATGCTTGCACTGGAAATCGTACAAAGGGAACCTACAATACATTTACATTCAGAGACAGGTAATTTACATGTACTATCAATGGAAAGTTTTGTAGTTTTGTTTGCACAGTGGCTACAACAATACTGTCCTAGTGCTCATTTGAAACAAAACAAAACATTCTAAGGTACATATAAGACAGCTATTCTTTAAATGTCATAACTTACATATCAAGCATTATGATACATATAGATATAAACAATATTGACATCTTATACAGACTGTACCTTATATTGTGTTCATCTGGTCAATACAGGACAAAGATACAGTCTCCCCATGAGTTGATAAGCTTTAATTCATCTGGACATCATAATAAGATAATGAATCGAAAATCACAAAGAAAGCAGCGGGGATATGATGAATCAAATTTAAGTTTCCGAACATTTTGTGCTGAGTCTAATTTAGAACAAAGAATTTCACAGCCATTACATATCTAAGAAGTATGCTTGAAAAAAAAAATTATGAGAAATCTGCCTATAACCTCTTTGATTTGATTTCAATATTCAACAAAGGTACGTATGATATATCCAAGGCACCAAAAGACGACTACAGTTTAGATTTAATCACACTATTTGACCAATCACATAGCAGCATTATTACGTCTGTCTTACATGATATCACGTTCAAACAGTGATGGTATAGTTTATCGTTGAGACGGTCCACGTGATTAGTATAGATAGTAAAACGACTATTATGTACACGTTTGACTGTTGGATTAGATAGTGTAACATCGATGTCGACACAAAAGAACGTCAGAAAGTTCCATAGAATCTCATGCTAAAACTATGAACTGTTTGTATGCGTCATTTGGTCATTCATACTTTCAACACGATCTATGACGTCACAAACAAACGTGGCGGCGCCCATTGACCCAAAGGCAAAGCAAAATAGATCTATGAATGCTGTCGCAAATCCTGTAAATACATTTGATTTTTACCAAGTAAAACGCCGGAAATAAGATACCGAACTTTGACGGATACGTACACTATCCTTTGGTGCAATTATGATCAGTACTGCCAGATGGCGCCATTGTACTGTTAGCTTGACGTCCTCCACTCATGAATTTAGTTGTTTCTGTGCTATCCGTTTTGACTTTAATTAAAAATGTACACATTACTTCATAACTAATTGAAAATTGAAGGTTTTATGACTGCATTTGCTACAGAATTCGGAATTTTTCCTCCCTCTTTTTCTGCAATCTTGAGGACTTGAATAATTTTAATGATCCTTGATAAAATCTTTCAGTTTCACTGCCTTAAATACAATGGAGTAGGAGCAAACATATGAACATTATCATCTTGTTATGACCATGTCTAAATAACTTGAAAAAATTTTATATTCTAATTACCTTCACCAAAGCCGAAAGCTGCTTTCATGCAAGTTACTTCAATTTACTTTCGATCTTTCCCTCACATTTTCACAAATCTTTGGCTTTATAAATGTACTTATTGATAACGTAAATGTACAAACCTGTATATCAAAAGATCCTATTTTGCATTCTTGCACCATTGTTTGTCTCTTATATAAAGACTTCCAAAGGCTTTTGAAAATTTGACAACGGTATAAGTCATGTAAATCAGAACGTTTTCATGTAAAAAGGCCTCTACATAACTATTCTAAAGTATCTACCCTTGGCACTTTGATACATGGTTAGCTAAAAGTCTTCCTCTTCACTTGAAATACGCCGAAAAGCCTATAGACGGCACTGTTTTGATATTGTAGAGCATCTAAGAATACGGAGAATATTGACCTAAAAAGACAGTTATACGTATTATCTACATCAACCTTGCCGTAGTAGTAATACTTATTTTTTTTATATTTTGGCTGTGATCATGGTTTTTAAGAGAGTGATAAAAGTTCACACCATAGACCGTATGCCTTTTCGCGTATCACATTGCATGCTGGAAGACAAGTTGCATTATGGGTAACACAGGGGCAAACAACATAATTACCCTAACTAGACGTATGTGTTGCATTCGTACTGTGTCTGGTCCGGTTGTCATGGTAATATTGCTGTTTGCCATCCTGCTACCCATAGTGAACCTCGTCTCCCAGCATGCAATGGTACCGTGAAAAGGGTCTGTTACGACAATGTAAAGTCTGTACATGTGAGTAGATGAGTCAAGTTTATGGCTGTCACTCCTGGTCTTCGCTGCTTCTCCGCCTGTCTGACGTCACTTCCTTCAGCTGACACCATCTGGTGACGGGTTTCCGGGGGTTGTCCATCATCTCGTTCCACTGGTCCGTCCACGGCCCGACCTCGCATTTACCTAGAGTGGGGCTGTGGGGAGAAGCAAGGGTGAATTCAAAGTGATCTAGAAGGAAGGGTCCTTCTTGGTGTGAGCGGATCACATAAATCTGAAGGATATGCACCTTGTACTCTTCAGTACAGACCTGGTGTGTCACACCATGAGGCGGTTTACCGGGTATGCAATGCAAAAGCAGTTCAACTCTTTAAATACATTATCTTCCAAAGGACGTGACAGGAAAGACATACGATATGATATGATATGATATGATACGAGATATGATATGATATGATAGAGTGACGTCCTAATCTTCTTTTGCTTTCAAATTGTTAAAGAACGATATGATACAGAATAGTAGGATACCGCAAGATGTGATATGATGTGGCGTGAAAGGGTCATGTATAACATGACATGATATGATAAAAAGGACGTGACTTTGAAAAAAATATAACAACTTATTACATCATGCCATATCATTCTTAGGTTAGCCTGAGTGTCATCCTGTTCTACCTGAGAGCCTGGAACTGAAACAGGATGACACTCAGGCTATTCTTAGGTAGGCTCGAATCGTCAAGTTCCAAATTACAGAAGACTCTCTAGGCACATAGGAATAGAACCCACCCTCCGGAGTCTTCCACCACAAGTGACAGGAAAACACCCTTCATGTCGTCTTCTGCCACGTCGAAGTGAAATGACTCGTTATAGGTCGGGTTAGGGACGCCATTCTGGACGGACGTCTTTTTCCTGCCTATCTTTCTACTCTCACACATCAGGGCGACTCTGATGTACGTATCTGAAATTGGCGGGAAAAGTTTGTGAGGAAAGCTATTAAGTTATTTGACAGTCTCAGATTCATCGATATTCGAAATGATGGTTACAAGGCTGTTGTGTACAAATCTTATTCGAGTGTGTTGGCAACACTTTCAACGTGTAACAAGCAGTTATACAAAGTTCTTCTCCTGTAAATACATAATCTTTGTATACAATCATTCAACCTAGTTCTTTGGTGGTCTAATGTTACCTATCGGAATATTTTTTAAGTTTATTTTCTGTTAATGAGAGCTTTCATAATCAGATGAGTTCGTGGAGAATGTACAATGATGGAATTCAAATCATCCCATATTAGACCATCTTAAACACACATGGTATGATGTAACTATTAGACAACCCAGAGAAAGCTTCGGCCATATATATATATATATATAATAACACAATGAACCAGGCATTTTTAATTTATCCACATGACTTTCCCATAATAACTCCACGTAACTCAGTCACTAGTCTAAACTACATGTGTAATTTATCAATTGATAAGCTGAAGGCTTTATGTTTTCATGAATGAACTGAGTACATCGATCATAACGTTCTGGCCTTGGACGTGACATACATCTGTATCCTTCAACACAGAGGCGCCATGGTATTGATCTATGCACTAATGCCTCCCAAATGGCCACTCAACTTGACCGCGATAACCCCCATTTGTTGGGGATGTAATGATTGCGTTTAACTTGGCGGTGAACTTGGGCCAATGGTAAGCTGAAAATAGTGACATAACAAGCCATCTTGTCAAACACATCACAATGATAATGTTGTTATCCCTGATTGATTTGTGCACTTAAAAAAAGCACTGTCTTGTGTGCGATTGACTTATGTTGCCAGACTCTCTCGATGCTGCGGGCTTGGTTTTCTCGGCACTGTAAGCTTCTACTTCCGCCTGGTCAACTTAGAGGGCCTGAGAGAATGGTTCCTCGGGATATGTTAGCTCCATTGCCGACGACTTGACCCGTGTCAAAAAATGATAACAGTCCGAAAGTCTCAGTGGTTATATTTTTAATTGTTAGGTATTTATGATAAAACTTCTTTTGACAATGGCGTATGATTATACACGCCGTCGGTTCACATTGAATGTTTCAGACACCGGTTATATTACATTATGGTTCATGCACATTGTAATATAACATAGTCACATCTCAGAGATTGAACGAGAAAAAGAACAACATAACACTGTTGACTATTACAATACCTAATTATTTTCTACTTAGAAATTTCAACTTTGCGCCACAAAAACAATAACTGTGCGAGTCTCTTGACTGAAAGGAGATTATCTACTTTGTTAATACGAGACGAAGTAATTTGGTACAATTCACTGGGGAACAGACTACGTTTGAGTAATGAAATTACCACGTATCGATTTTCACCAAATGACCTTGGTATCTTGATTCCAAAATAATAGTAACGTAGACTTCTTGTCAAAGTGCATTTAACTTCGTCAAGGGAAGGTGTTGAAGTGTCGAGATGTCAACCAAATATATAAAAGTCTACCGAATTGAATAAGACATTTGACGTAAGGGAGCAAGAATCGGTACAAGATAGTACGAGGGAATTTAAAGGAACTAGTTGTAAGATTAGGACTGTGCCCAATGTCAGTTTTCTAGTTACTTTTTTAAATGTTGATCAGGGTTACGTGGTGCGTCAGCTATAAAGTTGTTTCCCAAACGCACGGTTTGGTCACATTCTGTATTCATTGGTACACAATGGATAGGGAGATCTTGGTGTGGTTATTTTTCCACCGTTTGTAAACGATGTAGATACGAAACAGTGATGCAAATGGGTTTAACAGAGCCTTTAGATGTATCTAAAATGAATATTTCGTCATCTAGAACAGTTTTAGTTTCATTTTTAGTGTAGATATCAATTTAATGCAATAATGTGACTTTGAAAAATTAATAGGCGATGTGTTAAAAGAAAGATCGTTAGTTCCAAAGTGACATCCACATACGGACGTTGACTCCCGGTAAAAATTTCAAACAGCCCTCCGCATTTTTCTGAACACTCTATTAACATATTTCATGGTTCGAACCCCGCTCGCACGGTGAGAGTCGGGGCTGCACTCGTCCTTTCAGATGGAAACGTGAAGACTTGTATGATGAAACGTATTTAAGTCGTAAACTCTCTGTTCGCTACTTGAAAACGCATCTTCCTTCAACTCTGTCAATGTTGACTACGTAACCTTTACTTATACGTTCCATACCCCCCGGCAAGATATGATCATATTCTGGTACCTTGAGGTTTTCAAGTTAATCAGAACTACTACTAAGCGTTATGCATAGCAGAGTCAGGATTTGTGGACCATGGCTGTAGTAATTCACAAACGGGTCGGTTCTAAAACTGCGACCCTCACCCACCACCAGCTGCTACCCATTATTTCCAATTGATTCTCCATTTCTTAACTTGAACCTTTGTCTCAAATGATAGGTTTTACCACGTCTTTGCGAAATCGACCTGTCTCGGTGTATAGTGTGGTCGCTCGATCATGCGAATGGGATATCGCTTTCGCAGCAATTTGTTAGGCATGTGTCTAGAATGTGTTTGAAGGCCATTACAAAAGTAGGCAAATTAAACAAGCGTGGTTAGGTTAATATCAGTACACATCGCCGTTATATTTTCACCTACGTTTAATGGTTGTCAGAACAAGCGGCAAGTTTGGTATTATCCAAAGGTAAGATCACATTCGTAGTACGACGGGTGTACGACAACAATCTTGGGACAGTCGTGCCCTTGTCGTATGAAACTCAACTGTCTAGTGACTGAAACTGTTGCCAACTGTTGTCGGTGGCATCTTCTATCATAGCCTTTCGATAAAAATAATAACGAGGAAAATCCAATATGACGGCAGGATGGGTCAACAACATGTAGACGTTTATGACTAATGCTTGCTCCTCTTTCTTACGCTTTTAAAAAAACTGACAAAATACTACTCCAGTTTCCATATTGTTATCTTTCACTCTGCAAAACCTTCAGATTCACCTTTGTCTGCTTGTTATTCCCTACACATCATCTTTAGCTTTCGCAGAAGAAATAGTTAGCAAAACTTAAAATGAAAAATCGTAAGATAATTTCCTCATGCCAAACCGCATAAAAGTTCATACAAAGTGAGTTTTATTCCGCGCCAGTCAAGCTTTGTTTGCGATTTAACAGCAGGCCTTCCAGCTATCTCACAACTAACCCACGTACTTATTGCCTTTTAAGGGGTTACGGCGTTCTCTATCTACAGATCCCACGGAGATGCACCGTTTGGTACGCCAGGGGGCACTTCTACATTCTCTGCACGTACGTTTACCTGTGTAGTACAAGTACACCACTGAGGAGTGCAGACAAATGGACTAGCTTTTATCTCCTCTTGACCTGATCCACTCCCAAACGCACTGAAGGGGAAGCCCGCAGGATGTGTTATTAGTCCTCTGTGTTTTGGCGGCGTAGACCTCCCAACCAGACTGTGACAGACTGATAGCAAAAATAATCTATAGGGAGCGTGTTGTAAGTAATGACTGATGGGGGAAGAAGCAGTTCTTGAAAGACCTTTTGAGTTTGAAGCCAGGAGCCAGAACCTCATCGTGACGCCAGATTTGTTCAACAGTCTTCAGGAATCAGTACCATATGGTTCGCTGTAGATCTACTAGAAAGACAACAGTTGCGAGCAAATGCGGCATATTCTATTTACTTCCATCCATACCCAAGCAAAAATTGACTGTTCCAAAATCAAGCGCAAAAATGACACATTAAAAAAATAAATTTCGTCTCAAAATGAACAACTTCAAAATCACCCCAGTCCGAAATATTTTTGAAAAAATTCAAGACTCGTAGAAATATAACGAATTCAGAAGACGACTGTCCTTGTGGCATGAGGTGTGAGGTATTCTCTTTAGATAAGGCGTTATCTCGATCACTTAAACCTATGCTAAAGCTGCCAATGCCACTGAACAAAGAAACGCACATATAAGGATTAGACTAGTTATCTGGAAATATGTAAAACTTTCTTATCCCAAACGTTATTTATGGATATTTTCCATATCTCACCTGGAGGATTGTCCGACCCAACTCTCGCGAGATTTCGTGCCTTGATGATGGTGACCGTGAGTTGCCCGGCGTTTGGGTGATACCCCATGGAGAACATGACCTCGCTCACGTCTTCCTTAGCCTTTCAAGGAAGAAAAACAAAATACGTGAATAGTTTTATCAGGTTGGTACACCAAACAATATTCACCATTGAGATTCTGTGCAATTATCAGAAGTGTGCGTTGATCCGTTGTGCAATTAACTAGATTCTATTGCGGAAATGTTGGCATGCACTTTGGTTGTGTACGGAAGAAGTAAGAACAGTAAGAAATACAGAAGAAACTTTGATACAAAAGTATCATTTTACTGCAAGATATCAGCACTTGCACTGATATTCAACAGCACAAATAAACCATCTATATGCATTTATAAGCGATGCATAACTTGAAATTAAAGTCCTTCCCACACCACATGCTGTAGGGTGACACCCATCTCCGTTTCTTTAGCCCTTGGGCTCCATAGCTGTGCGAGCACAGATAATGGAAGGGGGCATTCCACATGTAGCTCCGCGTGTCCAACTACCATGATATTTCTATTATTTACAGAGAAGCAGTATGCACAAGCTCTCTTATCATATCAATGCCCAGGGTAGTTCTCTTTCACTGGCCCAGACCTACCTTTGTGATATGCAACATGTGCTGGTAATGTTAAGACGAACAGCTATTACGTGACGCATCAAGGGCGAATGAGCTTAAGGAAATAGTCCTCACAATGACCCTTTTCACCTTATGTTCAAAGGCTTTATGCCTTTCCTATCGTCTTGGGGGATATTCACTCGGAAATACCGGCGCTAATGCAACAACAGAACGCAATGCACGCACCCCGAGGTCTATGGTTGCTCTCGCCGCTATGGATCGGCGGCGAGTAATTCGCCTTCCATTAGACGAATTCTCTTCTGAAACTTCTGAAACACCACTGGACCTTCTCCTTGCTTTTTCCGAGCTCCAGCGACGCAGAGAACCTACATTTGGTACAAACCATCGCATCATACATGCTTGAAGGAAAACCACAAAACGAAAACAGCTACATATGCAGAGCTCCTTGTTGTTGTTGTTGTTGTTGTTGTTTTTCAACAAAATAGATTTACAACTAGGTTTTTGTCAAGCAGGTTGAATACTATACAGAGCTAAGACTTTTATTATTTGAGACTGCAGTCTTACTCAGATGTCAAGTGACCAATTATAACTTTACGGACAATACCGTCAGTTAAAGGTGTCACTGTAAGGAAATCCCATCGTCTCTGTTCAGTGAATCGGATTGATGTTTGTGGATCGGTTTTATTACTTAAGTTTTTCCAATTTCATTTTTTCGCTCTGTTTTGGGTCATGCAGTAGTGAAACTTATAACAATATCACAATGGAATCACTCAAAAATAGATGAAAATAGAATAAACTCCTTCAAAGAGGAATATCTTACCTCCACCAGATGTTTGCTTTCGTCGTACTGGTCTGGTCACCTCCTCCTGAAAAAGAAAACAAGATAGAATATGAAATCAAGTGGCAATTCATAAATAGCTGCATCTAGTAGTACTGCATCTAGTAGTACAGTTCATCCATGCCTTGATGAATGTGACAGCGCGGAGTACGTGAAACGTCGACGTCGGTTGCGTTTTAAGACCTCAATGTTGATATGATTCATTTACTATGGCTCGATCGATCTTTTAGATTGCACATTACAGTGGTAACATGGCCATTCATTCTACATTTTGTGCATTCAAAAAGAAACAACGTTTGACATTTGCAACGGTTGAAGTATATGTGGTTGGGCGCAATCTGGTGTGTGTTTCTCAGCCGTTGCCGCCACTTACATCTTCTACCTGCTGAGCTATTAAGGTAATCTTGCAAAGAATGTTATTACCATTATGCTTCAGCTGGTGAGGCCACTATATCTTGTGCCGACTGATGTATTACGCCGATCTTACCAAGAATGCTATTGCCATTATACTTCAACCGTTACGGCCACTATATCTTATATCTAATGTGCTATTACGACGATATCATCAAGAAAGAGATCCCAATCAGCATTACCACGAGGTCATCAGGAGCGCCAATCTTACAAAGAATCTGGTTACCGGGACTACGCTTTCATTACCAACACCCACACATAGATCACGCACGGCTCATTTCTTCAATGAGACCCTGGATGACCTTATCTAACCTGCCAACCCTTCAAAAGCGTTGTAAATGATGATTTGTATTATCTTAGATGGTCTCAGAAAGAAGGGTGCTGTTTAAGAATCCTGTCTCTAACGACTGCATCAATGATGCCGTGTGAATACCAGCTTGAAAAGTCATTTATATTTGTAGCAGGATTGATTCAAACACCAATGAAAAATGAAGTGTTCTTGCATCTCGTACATTAAATAAAGGCGGAGACGCCATAACTTTCCGGAATTTTTGGTCCACTGTTCTATCTGCATGAAGAGGCGGTGGGTCATTAACACAGACTGGTGCTGTTCATTAAACAAAATGGTATACGTTAGTCCCATTTTCGCCTTGTGTTGGAAGTTATAGGTTGCTCAATATACATGTTTGTTCCGATGGGTTCCCAAATCTTTGTCGTAAAGTGATCGATGTAAAACTAGCTGTCCATAAAAATGACCGGCAGCCGTAATCGAAGAATGAGCCGATGGTGAAACGCTCAAGGGTAAAAATGATAAGTATACTTCATCTCTCATATTGATTGATTGAGCCAGCGTCGTTCTAATGACGTCGCACCTTCACCGATCGATCGATGACGTCACGTACATGTAACTACAACACAGTGTCACGTTTTGTCTTCACTGAATACTGATTCTATATTAACAGTAGTAACATTTTACTATTGCAAGTAAAGATGTGATGTTCAAAAATCAGATGACGACCTCGTATCAAGAATCTGAACAACTACGAGGGTCGTTCATGAGAAAACCTGACCTACATTCAGTTATAGTAGGAGTCTGACATTACACACCAATAATGATACACATCTCTATAGGTCATGTGGCAGAATTGCAGGTTTGAAATATGAACAACCTCTCTTTTACAGGTGTTTTGGTGATGGGGCAGTCTGAATGTGAGGCTATCACCAGGTTTCCATTTCGGAGGATCGTCGCTGACTTTAACTGTTTGCTAGCTTCATGTTAAAATCAGTCCAAGTATTCATGGCCATTTGCACAGACGGAATATGTCTTGTGGTACTTTTGTTAATGCGGCGATCTTTCAAAATGGAGACCTGATGGCCCTTTAGCATTTAGCTGGCTTCATCATCACACCTCACTACATACCTTTAAAAGATAAGCTGTTTAGAGCTAAAGACCTACAACATCAGACCTTATATGGATATATGTATCATTATATTTAATTGCAGTGACCTCCTATGTATATCTGAAAATCATCCTCTTATGCAAGGCCCGCCGCTTGTGTGTTTCAAGCAAAGGCCCTTGTCGCAGTACCGGTCCGCGATCGGTCCTTCTCGCTGAGTTGAAAGGAAAGTTGCCAGCCAATCACGTCGCCACTCACGGTCAAGAAGCAACGCGGTTGGCTGGGAACTTTTCCTAATGAAACACAGAGGGAGAGTATCTGATTGGCTGACTACTAGGCAGCACTAACACAGCGAGAAAGACGGGTAGCAGGTCGTTACTTGCGATACAAATGCAACATGGGAGAATGATCAAAGTGGGCCCGGCAGAATCTTTAATGAACGGGCTTCGTGGCTTTTTGCACGGGCGTACTCACGAATCTGACACCTTCCACGGAGTCGTTGGACCCGAAGGGAGACGAGGTTGGGGAGAAGTCGTCGTCGGCGAGACCCCCCATGGACTCCTGACGAGCTTGCCGCTTCAGCCCCCTGATACAATAACACCATTAGTACATGTAATCCCCACGTAATAATGACACATATCAAATCACATGCACTAATTACACAACACATAAGTGCGTGGGCGATGCATCAAGACTTCTGAACGGAAATTTAAATCATCAAAGAATAGTTATGCTTGAAGAATCCATGATTAGCAATTCTAATTCATAAAAAAGCCGTGCAGCATATGTAAAGTTAATATACAACAACTGAAGTATAAGATAATAGTAATGCAAAATAAGCGGAAAATTAACAGAAAAAAAGTAATGATAATATTGATCAAAGTAAAGTTGAAATTATGATAATAATGCAACCCGTTTACCCCAATTCGTCGACCTCATCAATGCGATGGAATCTTCCACTTTTGTTGAAAAAATAATAATTGTAAGAAATTAGAAGCTTTAACATGCAACGTTTCTCATCCTATTCAAGCAAATTTTACTTACTGATAATATTGTATATGACATTTCGATTTTATATGGTATGGTATGGTACCGGTATGACCTAATCCTTTAAATCTTTTAATCACGGAATCTCTATGTGACGCATTTGTATATCCATGCAGATTTTTGCTATCTACATTCAACTCGTGTAAGATACATGTTTGTGTATGAAAGCTAATTCAAAGTCAATGCCCCAAACCGCCAGCTCTGAAAAAAAACATTTGTATTCAGACTATACTTCTTGGACCACACATTCACCAAACTACATGCAACATTTCCAGTTATCTTCTCTCAAAACGCATGTAAGACCATCAGAACACATTATCTCTAAATGACGGTGCCATAGCTTATCCCTCAAGGGGTCGGGTTGTCATGGTAACGTGTAAGTACGTCATTTGACGTCCCATCAGTGGTTGACTACGATGGCTTGTAATTGGACATTGACGTAGATAAGTGCGACCGCAATGGCGTCCGGGAGTCAGAAATGCTTTTAAAAACGAGACAACGACACATGGGCAACGTCTCACGAGCAGAGGAGGTAATCATCGGGTTGACGGCTTTGAAATTATCAAGGAAATATCATGTGAAACAACGCGATAAGGATACGACATCTTGTCTGAGCAATATGTATGAGATGCTAAATACATACATGTGTGATACGATAATCCCTAAGGAGTTTGAAGTACTTAATGATAAAACCAGTCTTACTCTGGCGTGACTCATTAACTAGGATCTTATAGGACTTACCTCCTGAGATTACATACATCTGAACCTCATTTCAGGGGAATTATGAGACTGACATGCTTTTAGTTACTTGTTGCAACATGTTGTACAACCAAGACACAGTTGTATGTGACTGGGGTGTACATAGATATCATTCTTATGTGGTGCTTTCACAATTGCGTGGCCGAAGAAATAGCCATTCGTACCACCCAATACACTGAAAGTAGGGAAGGGTTTTAACTAAATTGTGCTAAACTGAAATCGTTTGACTATACGATGACGTCTATGAGTCGAAATCTATACACATGAGCTGGTGACACTTGAAATATTGGGTTAAAACTTCGCCGCTTTTTTACTTTGCTTGTTTTGGTATATCGTTTCTTAGCTTGTAATAGGAATAGTCCCTTTACGAGTCTTCTTAGACCCACAGCGATAATAAAGGTCCAAGCGTGATGTACATTCAGTTAGCCTGGGAATACGTTGCAGTGCAACAACTCCTATCACCTTTCCACCCACGTTTTGCTTGACGCACATCGCGCGGGCGTCCACGTAATGAGCCTATTTTAGGGGCAACATGGTCGCCCCCACATTTCAAAAGCCTCTACGCCGGATATAAGTGGGCGTTGAAACCTTTAGTACACGCACACATTGTCTGGAGGTGAAAGATCTACATGGCAGGCTCAATCCATCTTGTAGTTTCAAAAGTATGTGATCTCAGCAAAGCAAAGTTGACATCTTACGTGATACAATCTTCAAAATGACTACGAGGTAAACCTTCCCCCATTTCCTAAGCCTACGTCGCTTCTGTAATTCAGAATGTTCTCTACCGCCTTTGTTGACTTTGTACAGTGTTGTTCTAGGTCGTTAAACCTATAAGAGGTCATTTGGGTAAAAAAAAGATGGACTGCCGTTAAGTCCTGGAATGACATTTTTATATTTTACTCGGTATCACGAGGGGCAAAGCTATCAGAAAAACGCAAGAAGCGTGTTATAGAAGAAACGTCAACAACTAGCAGAAGTTATGAGACCTTGGCAACTCTATAAGACCTCAGTAATATTTCTCTCTGCCTTTTATTGAAGACAATATTTTTTTGACACCAAGGCCATACTGATTTTGTTATATGGATTACATCCTCTGGCACCCCAAAACTGAACTGCGTGCAAAAGAAATAGAAGGTTAAGAAAAAAGTAAGTGGTCAGGAAGGTAGAACAAATGATCACACAGAACATGCATGGTATACAAAACAATACTTTTTGTCCTTTCACGTCTAGATCTTTTTATTGACTTCTCTAATCTGTGTCCATTTTCCAAAAAAAATTCTCAATTCATGGCACATATTTGCAGCTCCTCTGTGAGACTTACACAATGTTTTTTTTAAACGGCCGAAAATTGATGCGTGCGTAAATGTCATCGATCATAATCAAGTCAGTGGTGTCCTACGTACATAGTGCAACAAGATTCACAAAATATGTCAATCGGAAGTATACTACCTTAAACAATGTGATTACTTATACTTTTGATATTCTTTTCCAGATAGGCAAGCTCTACTCACGTGTTTGATTTATGAGTCATTTAAAACAAATCACTCGGATTAATCTTTCTAGAAGGGAGTTTTCTAAAGTAAAGTAAGGTCATTTATTCCTGGTATTTAGATCTAATCACAGAGTTATATGAGGAAATTGATTTTTCTGTTTGCACTTGTGATAAATCATAGCGACTTAACTGGCGACTGAGACAGGGTCATAGAACGCGACGACGCATACTAATATTACTGTACAGTATTAAAGATTAAGATTTATATAGCTATAGATCGTCTCTGTCCATAAGTCGCAAACTTCAAAGTCATGTTTGGACTTCAGCCATGACTTTTTTTTTATATTGGGGTGGCTTTGGGATTTGAAATCAATCAACATTTTTTTCTTGACGCTTAAGACTGTACACCTAACTCCTCAAGCATGTTGTGTGGTGGAAGAATTTTTTTTTTACACAACTCAAAATTCGTTGAATTTGTTCATATGTATCGTATGCCTGAAGTGGATAATCTCAAAATAGATCATACCACTTGAAATACGTAGCAAACGCCACAAAACGCGACTTAACCATAAATCCCATATCTGCTTGGAGATTACAGTCACTGCACTGTCTGACGTTAGGATCAAACTTTATTGCAACTTTTATGACGCCGTCATCACTGCAATACATTGCAAAACATATCAACGGAAGGTGCATTGTGTACAATCAATTCTACAAACCGTTATCCCATCAGATCTAGTATTCAGAATGCAGATGAAATTGATGATATAATACATCACTATGACAGCCTATCTATGGATATGCAATGTTTCTACTTAGGAAGTGCCATCAACAAGATACACAGTTTTCATCTTGATATATTTTCCTTCAAAAATATAATCCTTTTGCGTGGGATAAGTCAAAAGCTTCCATCATAATTAAATTACTTCTTGGAAATTCCATTAGAAAATACCACTCTAATGATGATCTGAAAATAGCAAATTCGTGACTAAGATTGTAAGATGTTGCTGGAAAGATAATGCGGATTTGAGAAGTAATTTCTCTGTACACACAAGAGATTTCAGTGATGATAAACTGACCTGCTGTACAAAAATGTACGCATGGGAATAATGTAATCATCATGGCCATGACCAATATAGTAAGCTGCCCTTTCCATTGCATAACCCCTTTTAGCAGGCTGAAGTGTCAGTAAAATGCACTGCCTACTCTTAGCAAGGGTCATTGTCTGTTATAGATTGTACATTAGCGACAGATATTAATGGCTATGGCTAGAAAATATTTCATACATATCTAATGAAGTTCTATTCATTCCAACGAGCAAGTGGTAAATGACAAAGACGCCACATTGCTTTATAAAATGTCCTTGATGAAGGTGCTAGATTCTTGCGTGACATTTAGAAGACATAAGTCTCAAATGTATACGACTACGACTGGATAATTTTTTTGATTACATTTTCTTAGAGCGTTAAGCAATTTACACTTAACTCTCTGTGCATCAATCATTCATAGAACAGCGTACTGAAAAATGCAAATTTTAATCACTCCTCAAGACAAACAGTATTAGGCATGTCTAGAGCACTAAAAACATGGAAATATATTCAGAATTAAGGTTGAAATGTAATTGCCAACACAAAAATTGGACTTACCCAAATTTTCGACTGATTAGTCCCAGTCTTTGTCAAGGAATGAGCAATCCACTGCTTCTGTGACGTCTGAAACTTCGTCCAATTTTTGTGTTGGCAATTACAATTAAACCTTGATTCCGAATGACTTCTACCAACACAGATGGAATTTCAAGTGAACTGAAGATATAAATCTGTTGGCCAAAAATGCAACTGAACAGGGCACTATCATAAAAGTAAAGAAGAAAATTGGTATGGTATTTATTACATGTCTTTTCTCGCTAAAGTGAGGATATTGACCGTGATGGTTGATAGTGACAAAAGAACGTGCCGTTTTTCCAAGTGTCTGATCTGACGATAACGTCGATATGCCTTCGTTACTACAAACTTGTATTAGCACATCCGTAATCATTTGAGACGGATAAATACACGAAGGGACATGACTTATCTTATATTTCCTTCACTACGATGACAGGAAGATTCGCTTGTCCTAAAGATAACACCAATGCACTCAATCATCTTTTCACTTGCGTTTACACCTACAGGACAGTTTGAAGCCTTCAATTTCGATCGCACAGATATGACGACACGTCAGATAGATAGGGTAATTAGACCGAGACGTGTGGTTAATTAGATGTCACCTAGTGCTGATTAAAAATCAATCCAGACGTCCCTGCTCATCACGTTTGTCATTGAAAATCACGACCATGTCTGAAGCTGGCGAGGAGATCCCACGAGAAATTCTTTCAGACAGGCGCTTCTAAATTGTTCACATGAGAAGTTTCTAAAGTGCATTTGATAACTTGGGTTTTGGTTTCTCGGTACAAGAGTATTTGGTATCATTAACAAGCCTGAATTGACTAAGAAACGTAAGTAACATTTTTAGTTTGTCGTTTCTTTTTCACATGCGCTTATTGTCACTTTAGTGTCGTTTTACATGATTTCACCCGTATGTACACATATGAGGCAATGGACGCTTTAAGCAATCATGTTTTTGCTAAAAAAACAAAAGTGACTAAAATGAAGTAGATAAATCATTTCTAAGGTGAAAGGGATTTTCACTCACCTGTCACCTGCTCTTTTCTCTCGCCTCCGTATCCTCGCATCATCAAACTCTTCCTCGGACACAGAAAGTGATGAAAACTTTGCGTCTGAAACATACAACAAAACAAAAGTGAACTTGTACTCGCAAAGAATACATCAGTAGAACCCATCAGTATTCCATGAGCATTCAAAGTGCGATCACAAAACTCGCTGAACTTGAAGTAATGGCGCCCTTAAAAGACTTTCGAGAGAGACTGGGGTTTAAGCTAATGTAGCGTAGAATTGCTCTGCGAAGCACTGTCAACTAGATGCGGAAGGATATCATTACCTCAGATTGACTCACACAACCAAAGCTAGATTTGGAAGAACCAGTCATACATTTCAACGACCTGTTATGTTTTACATTTTAGACGCATTCGGCCGAATAACGAAGTTGTAAATACTATACATGTACCGTCAGTGCTGCTGCATTTAACGAGGTTTGACTTTGAACTTGGAACGAGCTAGCCAAAATATCCCCGGCGTATTCACTATGAATAGAAAGCAGGGCAATAACAAGATAAATATCTCCACCAGTTCTCCCTAAAATTACTTTTCTTTGACCTACATCAATGCCAATATAGAGGTTCTCATTTAAAATGAACGACAATTTTACGGATAAGATTTTACGGGTTATGGCCGTAAGGTTGTAAAATTCGATAACGTTATACAACTGTAGAGGCAACACAGCACACAGCGTCCAAAACTAATTTCTCGGCTTTTATCCGGCCTATCATTGTTACTGAGCGGCGCTTTACGACTCATTTGAACGAAAGTGACAATGTCGGAGCCAATTTCTAGCGTTGGTATTGGTGCTGCCGGAAAATAGATTCGACCTTACGGGAATTGGGTTGTAAACTTGCCGATGGTACTAAAATCACAGCTCCTGTCAGTCAAAAGTTGACGTGCGCACGACTATCCTGTAACATGTCTGTCCACTTTGTGAATAGACAGGAAACTTAATTCTCTTCGGAGTTTACGGAGAAGAGAATTGGGTTGTAAACTTGCCGATGGTACTAAAATCACAGTTCCTGTCAGTCAACAGTTTGGTTTACAGACCACTAATGGAAGATTTTTGCATCAAAACTGGAAAATGTGCATGAAGATTCCATGTGTTATCAATGTCTTTGTTATTCCATCGCATTCCAGGTGTTTATCTCCGTTAAAGGGGCAACCAGTCCATTATGTATTGAACTTGCCCCATACTTCGGAGAAAAAAACGATTTGCAAAAAGAATTCCATGTTTTCAATACGTTCGTGAGGCACAACGATGTTGTACTCTATGGATATCACTAGGCCTATAGGCAATATGCTAAAATAGATTCAGATTTCATTTAAAGAGTTGATCATTTACTTTTTGATCGTCCCGATCCTACAATCGATGCCTTTGAGTTCATATAACGAAGTCAAAAGTTACGAATAACTTCTTGCTTTATTTAGATATCAAGTACTTCATATCATATCGCTATTCTAATCAATACATGTTTGTTTGTTTGTCACCATTTTAAGATTTTAAGAATCTCTTCTCTAGCGTCCACCGTAATAGAAGACGGTAGTAACTTACCAAAAGTACGGTCCAATTCTAACTTCGATTTTGTCAAATCAAATACATTCAATTCGAAATGCATGCACCCTTCAACGGGACCATTCGCCATGTATCCCTGCGACACAGATCGACCGCTTTACTGCCCCATGATTAATAGGCACTATTTTCTTTATTGACCTCGGGTGGGCTAATTCCAAGCTGTCAAACTTGTCAAATATCTTTTCCCATACTGCCATACAATCATGACGAGTCGTAATACAATCGGGTGATTTTTCCATGGCAGGTGTTTAGAAATTCAACAATAGTTCTTAATTTAGTGGATGTTGATATATTGAAGCACTTTACGTACCTATTCACATATTGATCTAACAGCTAATAAAGGAAAAAGCACACCATAAATCCTTTTATATGATGACCCGCAGCAAAGCTACATGAAGATCGGCTTACAGTTATGTGAACCTCCCCTTACTGTGCCACAAACGGCTCTCATAACGTCATCGGTGGGACATATGTCAGCACAACTTTCGTAATACAACATCTTGATCTACAAGTATTTTATTCTAGCAGCAACGATACGGTAGATCTCGGCTGACCTTAGGTCAACATACCAACCCCCTCCCACCCCTGAATCGTATTGCCTGTCTGTGCTTTAATACACATTGTGCATGGACGTTCCAGACATAGTTAAGGTTGATTGGACACAGAAACGTTTCTGGTAACATGAGGAAATGCAATTTCCGTTCATTATGTCAGTATAACTGACAAGATCTGTATTCATCAACAGAGCAGAGGTTACCTTTGCCTTATTGATAATATTGTGCAATAATGTTGCCGCAACAAGTGATTCTGTCTACCTGATTCCTTGTTTTGGGTGTATGTATTCTATATGTATTTTATGTATTGAATTGATAGATTAATATTTTGTACAATGATGATTGATATGTGTCATAACTAAAGTTTAATCGCATTTATGTACGATTTAACACGCATGCTCATTTGTTTTAAAAAAATGGACAAATTATCAATAGCTATTTTTACCTCTGTAAAGGAGGCATAATTTTTTTTTTTTGTGTTTGCTTATTTGTGCTTCCACATATTTTGGTCGGCACAGCTTAAGAATGTACAAATGTTTTGTGATCATCATCATCATAGCTTGTCGCAATGTATCTCAATCCAGCTCTGTGCAACTTCGTTCGCTTGTGATGGTATTTGATATGTGGGTTGTTTCTTTAGTTTTATGGTGTTTGTTAAGTAGCTAAGTGTTAGTGACAGGCTATGTATTTTTTTATTAATCTTTAGGGTGGTCCCTTCAGTTAACTAAGTAGCTGATTTCCATGGGCGCCCTTATGAGGACCGTTCTCTTATGTTTATTGAATTGATATGATAACCTTTATAACTAGCAAGACTGTGTCTTTGACAGGTAGACATGCAAATAAGCTTAATCCATGCATCCGCTTGTTCTGGCATACTGACGATGAAAGAAAGCTCGACAGTAGTGAAACCTACACTGACACCCATCCAAGGTATTTCGAACCACTTGGATATATTCCAGCAATATATAGATCGAAATCTAGCATCACCTTGTCTACAGCACATTCGCATTAAGTATTAAAGATTGCAACTCCATTCTACTTTACGTGTAATACTTTAAGCTGTTGGAAATTGAATTTCAAATCCATTGCCGTCCTTGTAATGAATGAATGAATGAATGAATGGTTTTATTTGATCATTGTGATCGGAAAACATGGAGTACCTCGCAGCCATAGGCTGAATTGCGTACTTTTCACATTATTTTTAAAAAGTAGTGACATTAGGCAATCTATCGGTTACATACAAAGATAATATAATTGTTCCTAATCAACAATAAATGCGTTCTTAAAATCACAGGTAAACACTACCTTAAAACAGGTAGGTTGAAGACGGGTACGTCGGAAGTTTAAATACAAACATAATTATTATACACATATTAAGCAACTGTCAATTGTAATCTATACCCTTCATGAACCGTTCAGTAGGGTGGTCATGAAGGGTATCGGACTGTTCTGGTATCTTTTAGTCCTTGGTCTTGTGGTGGCCAGGAGGTGTTTGTTTCGGGTGTCTCTTAGGCTGATTTCGCCCCGGGTAGGTGGGAACCAGTCCCTGAATGTCTCGGTCACTATCAGTCTCTTAGCAAAGTTGAGGCATAGGTCACGACGCCGGGCGTCTAGGGTAGGTAAGTCCAAGGTGCTGCACGCTTCCCTGTAAGAGCTATACGCAGGGCCAAGTATGGTCCGGCAGGCTCTTCTCTGGAGGGTTTCAATCCTGGCGCGTTGTGCTGTTGTTAGTCCGGCATGCCATGCGGGTGCGGCGTATTCCAATGCTGGGCGCACAAGGGTCTTGTAGCATGTCAGTAATTGAAGTAATGAAGTAATGAAGTAATGAAGGGTACAACTAAGTAGAATAAAAAGTTTTCGCATCCAGAATAGAATATGTGGAATTGCTAATAGGTAGTGGTTTGAAAGGAACGAAAGTGTTTGGCTGCAAAAGCAATAGATTGCAAGTAGAGCAAAAAACTTATGTGCTGCAAAAATGATTTACATGATATTTCTAATCAGTCGTCTATTAATATTGAGATTTGCCACATTTGTTGAGGAATTGGCATGGCATGTGTTTATCACCTTCTCAATAAGTCCACCCGGAGACCAGACTATACTATTTTGAGCCACTCACACCGGGAAGGACCGCTACTCATATGGATGGCGGTGCGAAGAGCTCTTTAATGATCTCCCTTTAATAATCGCGTGGTCTCAAATCGTTGGATCGACTGTCTGCAATTCTTTTATCTTGTTTAGTCTAAACCATCATGTAATCCTGACCCAAAGTTTCGTGCAAGCTTAATTGTTTTATTTCATTGAAAATACGATAACGTTCTTGTGCACGATTGTTTGTAACGTTTCCAGAAAGTCGGTGAAACAGTTATGCATGTGGCTGATTATACCTACTACATTCACTATGTAAACGTTGAAGAACTACATTATCTGCAAAGCCATA